>NW_027618391.1:0-74610 GCF_964187855.1 Myxine glutinosa | reverse complement strand
AATCAAATTTCCCCATTAAAATGCATTGAAATGCTATTAATCCATTCCAGCCCGCCAAAAACCACACCAATTTTTTTTTAAATATACAGTATATATAAAAATATCTCGCGCTTTATATTTCACCTGTATGCAGCATACAAGCTGGCAGGATGGCCTGGACTGGAGGTACGCACACTTGACTCTAAAGTCTAAACTGTCCAGCCTGGGTTTGAATCCCGACCTAGCTATAACCTGTCATGGGTGAATCACAGGCAGGGTGATTCATCAATGTGTGTACCGCTAAACTGGGCGCCCCGTTTGCGTCCCATTAGTTGTTGGGATGTTAAGGATCTCACCGTGTTTTCCACAAAGAGAAGGCGAGCTATCGCCGGCACTCTGAACAAGTTGTGGCCTGGCATGCTCTTCTCCTCTGCTGTTATATACGTCCTCCTCGGCACCTCGCTCATGTTTTTCGACGATTGCGTGTTTTATATCCAAGCACATCATCCTCTTCTTCTTCTCAGTACCGTGTTTTCCACAAAGAGAAGGCGAGCTATCGCCGGCACTCTGAACAAGTTGTGGCCTGGCATGCTCTTCTCCTCTGCTGTTATATACGTCCTCCTCGGCACCTCGCTCATGTTTTTCGACGATTGCGTGTTTTATATCCAAGCACATCATCCTCTTCTTCTTCTCAGTACCGTGTTTTCCACAAAGAGAAGGCGAGCTATCGCCGGCACTCTGAACAAGTTGTGGCCTGGCATGCTCTTCTCCTCTGCTGTTATATACGTCCTCCTCGGCACCTCGCTCATGTTTTTCGACGATTGCGTGTTTTATATCCAAGCACATCATCCTCTTCTTCTTCTCTGTACCGTGTTTTCCACAAAGAGAAGGCGAGCTATCGCCGGCACTCTGAACAAGTTGTGGCCTGGCATGCTCTTCTCCTCTGCTGTTATATACGTCCTCCTCGGCACCTCGCTCATGTTTTTCGACGATTGCGTGTTTTATATCCAAGCACATCATCCTCTTCTTCTTCTCAGTACCGTGTTTTCCACAAAGAGAAGGCGAGCTATCGCCGGCACTCTGAACAAGTTGTGGCCTGGCATGCTCTTCTCCTCTGCTGTTATATACGTCCTCCTCGGCACCTCGCTCATGTTTTTCGACGATTGCGTGTTTTATATCCAAGCACATCATCCTCTTCTTCTTCTCAGTACCGTGTTTTCCACAAAGAGAAGGCGAGCTATCGCCGGCACTCTGAACAAGTTGACGGCAGAGATACTGTACGTGCACGTCAAGATAACCACGTGACCGGAACCCACCTGGCGGCGTAAACTCAAAATAAAGAAACATGCGAAAACAAAAATGCAGCGCTATACGACAGAGATACTGTACGTGCACGGCAAGATAACCACGTGACCGGAACCCACCTGGCGGCGTAAACTCAAAATAACCGAAATGCGAAAACTAAAATGCAGCGCTATACTATGACAGAGATACTGTACGTGCACGGCAAGATAACCACGTGACCGGAACCCACCTGGCGGCGTAAACTCAAAATAACCGAAATGCGAAAACTAAAATGCAGCGCTATACTACGACAGAGATACTGTACGTGCACGGCAAGATAACCACGTGACCGGAACCCACCTGGCGGCGTAAACTCAAAATAACCGAAATGCGAAAACTAAAATGCAGCACTATACTACGACAGAGATACTGTACGTGCACGGCAAGATAACCACGTGACCGGGTGGCGAAAGCTCGTCACTCGGATCTCGGCTCGCATCTCAAAGCAATAAACCGCCCGAGCGACGGCTCGTATCTAACACTAACACAAGTGCGAAAAGTGGTTTTTCCACACTAATACAAGTGCAAAAAGTGGTTTCCTGCACCAACACAAGTGCGAAAAGTGGTTTTTCAACACTAACACAAGTGCGAAAAGTGGTTTTTCAACACTATCACAAGTGCAAAAAGTGGTTTCCTGCACCAACACAAGTGCGAAAAGTGGTTTTTCAACACTAACACAAGTGCGAAAAGTGGTTTTTCAACACTATCACAAGTGCAAAAAGTGTTTTTTCCACACTAATACAAATGCAAAAATGGTTTCCTGCACCAACACAAGTGCGAAAAGTGGTTTTTCAACACTAACACAAGTGCGAAAAGTGTTTTTTCAACACTATCACAAGTGCAAAAAGTGTTTTTTCCACACTAATGCAAGTGCAAAAGTGGTTTCCTGCACCAACACAAGTGCGAAAAGTGGTTTTTCAACACTAACACAAGTGCAAAAAGTGTTTTTTCAACACTATCACAAGTGCAAAAAGTGTTTTTTCCACACTAATACAAGTGCAAAATCGGTTTCCTGCACCAACACAAGTGCGAAAAGTGGTATTTCATCACTAACACAAGTGTGAAAAGTGGTTTTTCAACACTATCACAAGTGCAAAAAGTGTTTTTTCCACACTAATACAAGTGCAAAAGTGGTTTCCTGCACCAACACAAGTGCGAAAAGTGGTTTTTCAACACTAACACAAGTGCGAAAAGTGGTTTTTCAACACTATCACAAGTGCAAAAAGTGTTTTTTCCACACTAATACAAGTGAAAAAGTGGTTTCCTGCACCAACACAAGTGCGAAAGGTGGATTTTCAACACTAACACAAGTGCGAAAAGTGGGTTTTCAACACGAACACAAGTGCGAAAAGTGGTTTCCTTCACTAACACAAGTGCGAAAAGTGGTTTTTCAACACTAACACAAGTGCGAAAAGTGGTTTTTCAACACTAACACAAGTGCGAAAAGTGGTTTTTCCACACTAATACAAGTGCAAAAGTGGTTTCCTGCACCAACACAAGTGCGAAAAGTGGTTTTTCAACACTAACACAAGTGCGAAAAGTGGTTTTTCAACACTATCACAAGTGCAAAAAGTGGTTTCCTGCACCAACACAAGTGCGAAAAGTGGTTTTTCAACACTAACACAAGTGCGAAAAGTGGTTTTTCAACACTATCACAAGTGCAAAAAGTGTTTTTTCCACACTAATACAAATGCAAAAATGGTTTCCTGCACCAACACAAGTGCGAAAAGTGGTTTTTTCAACACTAACACAAGTGCGAAAAGTGTTTTTTCAACACTATCACAAGTGCAAAAAGTGTTTTTTCCACACTAATGCAAGTGCAAAAGTGGTTTCCTGCACCAACACAAGTGCGAAAAGTGGTTTTTCAACACTAACACAAGTGCAAAAAGTGGTTTTTCAACACTATCACAAGTGCAAAAAGTGTTTTTTCCACACTAATACAAGTGCAAAAGTGGTTTCCTGCACCAACACAAGTGGGAAAAGTGGATTTTCAACACTAACACAGGTGCGAAAAGTGGGTTTTCAACACTAACACAAGTGCGAAAAGTGGTTTCCTTCACCAACACCAGTGCGAAAAGTGGTTTTTCAACACTAACACAAGTGCGAAAAGTGGTTTTTCCACACTAATACAAGTGCAATAGTGGTTTCCTGCACCAACTCAAGTGCGAAAAGTGTTTTTTCAACACTAACACAAGTGCGAAAAGTGGTTTTTCAACACTACTACAAGTGCAAAAGTGGTTTCCTGCACCAACACAAGTGCGAAAAGTGGTTTTTCAACACTAACATAAGTGCGAAGAGTGTTTTTTCAACACTATCACAAGTGCAAAAAGTGTTTTTTCCACACTAATACAAGTGCAAAAGTGGTTTCCTGCACCAACACAAGTGCGAAAAGTGGTTTTCAACACTAACACAAGTGCGAAAAGTCGTTTTTCAACACTAACACAAGTGCGAAAAGTGATTTTTCCACACTAATACAAGTGCAAAAGTGGTTTCCTGCACCAACACAAGTGCGAAAAGTGGTTTTTCAACACTAACACAAGTGCGAAAAGTGGTTTTTCAACACTATCACAAGTGCAAAAAGTGTTTTTCCCACACTAATACAAGTGCAAAAGTGGTTTCCTGCACCAACACAAGTGCGAAAAGTGGATTTTCAACACTAACACAAGTGCGAAAAGTGGTTTTTCAACACTATCACAAGTGCAAAAAGTGTTTTTTCCACACTAATACAAGTGCAAAAGTGGTTTCCTGCACCAACACAAGTGCGAAAAGTGGTTTTTCAACACTAACACAAGTGCGAAGAGTGTTTTTTCAACACTATCACAAGTGCAAAAAGTGTTTTCCACACTAATACAAGTGCAAAAGTGGTTTCCTGCACCAACACAAGTGCGAAAAGTGGTTTTTCAACACTAACACAAGTGCGAAAAGTGGTTTTTTCCACACTAATACAAGTACAAAAGTGGTTTCCTGCACCAACACAAGTGCGAAAAGTGGTTAATCAACACTAACACAAGTGCAAAAAGTGGTTTTTCAACACTAACACAAGTGCGAAAAGTGGTTTTTCCACACTAATACAAGTGCAAAAGTGGTTTCCTGCACCAACACAAGTGCGAAAAGTGGTTTTTCAACACTAACACAAGTGCAAAAAGCGTTTTTTCAACACTATCACAAGTGCAAAAAGTGTTTTTTCCACACTAATACAAGTGCAAAATCGGTTTCCTGCACCAACACAAGTGCGAAAAGTGGTATTCATCACCAACACAAGTGCGAAAAGTGGTTTTTCAACACTATCACAAGTGCAAAAAGTGTTTTTTCCACACTAATACAAGTGCAAAAGTGGTTTCCTGCACCAACACAAGTGCGAAAAGTGGTTTTTCAACACTAACACAAGTGCGAAAAGTGGTTTTTCAACACTAATACAAGTGAAAAAGTGGTTTCCTTCACTAACACAAGTGCGCAATGTGGTTTTTCAACACTAACACAAGTGCGAAAAGTGGTTTTTCAACACTAACACAAGTGCGAAAAGTGGTTTTTCCACACTAATACAAGTGCAAAAGTGGTTTCCTGCACCAACACAAGTGCGAAAAGTGGTTTTTCAACACTAACACAAGTGTGAAAAGTGGTTTTTCAACACTATCACAAGTGCAAAAAGTGTTTTTCCCACACTAATACAAGTGCAAAAGTGGTTTCCTGCACCAACACAAGTGCGAAAAGTGGTTTTTCAACACTAACACAAGTGCAAAAAGTGTTTTTTCAACACTATCACAAGTGCAAAAAGTGTTTTTTCCACACTAATACAAGTGCAAAATCGGTTTCCTGCACCAACACAAGTGCGAAAAAGTGGTATTTCATCACTAACACAAGTGCGAAAAGTGGTTTTTCAACACTATCACAAGTGCAAAAAGTGTTTTTTCCACACTAATACAAGTGCAAAAGTGGTTTCCTGCACCAACACAAGTGCGAAAAGTGGTTTTTCAACACTAACACAAGTGCGAAAAGTGGTTTTTCAACACTATCACAAGTGCAAAAAGTGTTTTTTCCACACTAATACAAGTGAAAAAGTGGTTTCCTGCACCAACACAAGTGCGAAAAGTGGATTTTCAACACTAACACAAGTGTGAAAAGTGGGTTTTCAACACGAACACAAGTGCGAAAAGTGGTTTCCTTCACTAACACAAGTGCGAAAAGTGGCTTTTCAACACTAACACAAGTGCCAAAAGTGGTTTTACCACACTAATACAAGTGCAAAAGTGGTTTCCTGCACCAACACAAGTGCGAAAAGTGGTTTTTCAACACTAACACAAGTGCGAAAAGTGGTTTTTCAACACTATCACAAGTGCAAAAAGTGTTTTTTCCACACTAATACAAGTGCAAAAGTGGTTTCCTGCACCAACACAAGTGCGAAAAGTGGTTTTTCAACACTAACACAAGTGCGAAGAGTGTTTTTTCAACACTATCACAAGTGCAAAAAATGTTTTTTCCACACTAATACAAGTGCAAAAGTGGTTTCCTGCACCAACACAAGTGCGAAAAGTGGTTTTCAACACTATCACAAGTGCGAAAAGTCGTTTTTCAACACTAACACAAGTGCGAAAAGTGGTTTTTCCACACTAATACAAGTGCAAAAGTGGTTTCCTGCACCAACACAAGTGCGAAAAGTGGTTTTTCAACACTAACACAAGTGCGAAAAGTGGTTTTTCAACACTAACACAAGTGCGAAAAGTGGTTTTTCCACACTAATACAAGTGCAAAATCGGTTTCCTGCACCAACACAAGTGCGAAAAGTGGTATTTCATCACTAACACAAGTGCGAAAAGTGGTTTTTCAACACTATCACAAGTGCAAAAAGTGTTTTTTCCACACTAATACAAGTGCAAAAGTGGTTTCCTGCACCAACACAAGTGCGAAAAGTGGTTTTTCAACACTAACACAAGTGCTAAAAGTGGTTTTTCAACACTAACGCAAGTGCGAAAAGTGGTTTTTCCACAATAATACAAGTGCAAAAGTGGTTTCCTGCACCAACACAAGTGCGAAAAGTGGTTTTTCAACACTAACACAAGTGCGAAAAGTGGTTTTTCAACACTATCACAAGTGCAAAAAGTGTTTTTCCCACACTAATACAAGTGCAAAAGTGGTTTCCTGCACCAACACAAGTGCGAAAAGTGGTTTTTCAACACTAACACAAGTGCGAAAAGTGGTTTTTCCACACTAATACAAGTGCAAAAGTGGTTTCCTGCACCAACACAAGTGCGAAAAGTGGTTTTTCAACACTAACACAAGTGCGAAAAGTGGTTTTTCAACACTATCACAAGTGCAAAAAGTGTTTTTTCCACACTAATACAAGTGCAAAAGTGGTTTCCTGCACCAACACAAGTGCGAAAAGTGGTTTTTCAACACTAACACAAGTGCGAAGAGTGTTTTTTCAACACTATCACAAGTGCAAAAAGTGTTTTCCACACTAATACAAGTGCAAAAGTGGTTTCCTGCACCAACACAAGTGCGAAAAGTGGTTTTTCAACACTAACACAAGTGCGAAAAGTGGTTTTTCAACACTAACACAAGTGTGAAAAGTGGTTTTTCCACACTAATACAAGTACAAAAGTGGTTTCCTGCACCAACACAAGTGCGAAAAGTGGTTAATCAACACTAACACAAGTGCAAAAAGTGGTTTTTCCACACTAATACAAGTGCAAAAGTGGTTTCCTGCACCAACACAAGTGCGAAAAGTGGTTTTTCAACACTAACACAAGTGCAAAAAGCGTTTTTTCAACACTATCACAAGTGCAAAAAGTGTTTTTTCCACACTAATACAAGTGCAAAATCGGTTTCCTGCACCAACACAAGTGCGAAAAGTGGTATTTCATCACCAACACAAGTGTGAAAAGTGGTTTTTCAACACTATCACAAGTGCAAAAAGTGTTTTTTCCACACTAATACAAGTGCAAAAGTGGTTTCCTGCACCAACACAAGTGCGAAAAGTGGTTTTTCAACACTAACACAAGTGCAAAAAGTGGTTTTTCAACACTAATACAAGTGAAAAAGTGGTTTCCTTCACTAACACAAGTGCGCAATGTGGTTTTTCAACACTAACACAAGTGCGAAAAGTGGTTTTTCAACACTAACACAAGTGCGAAAAGTGGTTTTTCCACACTAATACAAGTGCAAAAGTGGTTTCCTGCACCAACACAAGTGCGAAAAGTGGTTTTTCAACACTAACACAAGTGTGAAAAGTGGTTTTTCAACACTATCACAAGTGCAAAAAGTGTTTTTCCCACACTAATACAAGTGCAAAAGTGGTTTCCTGCACCAACACAAGTGCGAAAAGTGGTTTTTCAACACTAACACAAGTGCAAAAAGTGGTTTTTCAACACTAACACAAGTGCGAAAAGTGGTTTTTCCACACTAATACAAGTGCAAAAGTGGTTTCCTGCACCAACACAAGTGCGAAAAGTGGTTTTTCAACACTAACACAAGTGCAAAAAGCGTTTTTTCAACACTATCACAAGTGCAAAAAGTGTTTTTTCCACACTAATACAAGTGCAAAATCGGTTTCCTGCACCAACACAAGTGCGAAAAGTGGTATTCATCACCAACACAAGTGCGAAAAGTGGTTTTTCAACACTATCACAAGTGCAAAAAGTGTTTTTTCCACACTAATACAAGTGCAAAAGTGGTTTCCTGCACCAACACAAGTGCGAAAAGTGGTTTTTCAACACTAACACAAGTGCGAAAAGTGGTTTTTCAACACTAATACAAGTGAAAAAGTGGTTTCCTTCACTAACACAAGTGCGCAATGTGGTTTTTCAACACTAACACAAGTGCGAAAAGTGGTTTTTCAACACTAACACAAGTGCGAAAAGTGGTTTTTCCACACTAATACAAGTGCAAAAGTGGTTTCCTGCACCAACACAAGTGCGAAAAGTGGTTTTTCAACACTAACACAAGTGTGAAAAGTGGTTTTTCAACACTATCACAAGTGCAAAAAGTGTTTTTCCCACACTAATACAAGTGCAAAAGTGGTTTCCTGCACCAACACAAGTGCGAAAAGTGGTTTTTCAACACTAACACAAGTGCAAAAAGTGTTTTTTCAACACTATCACAAGTGCAAAAAGTGTTTTTTCCACACTAATACAAGTGCAAAATCGGTTTCCTGCACCAACACAAGTGCGAAAAAGTGGTATTTCATCACTAACACAAGTGCGAAAAGTGGTTTTTCAACACTATCACAAGTGCAAAAAGTGTTTTTTCCACACTAATACAAGTGCAAAAGTGGTTTCCTGCACCAACACAAGTGCGAAAAGTGGTTTTTCAACACTAACACAAGTGCGAAAAGTGGTTTTTCAACACTATCACAAGTGCAAAAAGTGTTTTTTCCACACTAATACAAGTGCAAAAGTGGTTTCCTGCACCAACACAGGTGTGAAAAGTGGTTTTTCAACACTAGCACAAGTGCAAAAAGTGTTTATTCAACACTATCACAAGTGCAAAAAGTGTTTTTTCCACACTAATACAAGTGCAAAATCGGTTTCCTGCACCAACACAAGTGCGAAAAGTGGTATTTCATCACTAACACAAGTGCGAAAAGTGGTTTTTCAACACTATCACAAGTGCAAAAAGTGTTTTTTCCACACTAATACAAGTGTAAAAGTGGTTTCCTGCACCAACACAAGTGCGAAAAGTGGTTTTTCAACACTAACACAAGTGCGAAAAGTGGTTTTTCAACACTATCACAAGTGCAAAAAGTGTTTTTTCCACACTAATACAAGTGAAAAAGTGGTTTCCTGCACCAACACAAGTGCGAAAAGTGGATTTTCAACACTAACACAAGTGCGAAAAGTGGGTTTTCAACACGAACACAAGTGCGAAAAGTAGTTTCCTTCACTAACACAAGTGCGAAAAGTGGTTTTTCAACACTAACACAAGTGCGAAAAGTGGTTTTTCAACACTAACACAAGTGCGAAAAGTGGTTTTTCCACACTAATACAAGTGCAAAAGTGGTTTCCTGCACCAACACAAGTGCGAAAAGTGGTTTTTCAACACTAACACAAGTGCGAAAAGTGTTTTTTCAACACTATCACAAGTGCAAAAAGTGTTTTTTCCACACTAATGCAAGTGCAAAAGTGGTTTCCTGCACCAACACAAGTGCGAAAAGTGGTTTTTCAACACTAACACAAGTGCAAAAAGTGGTTTTTCAACACTATCACAAGTGCAAAAAGTGTTTTTTCCACACTAATACAAGTGCAAACGTGGTTTCCTGCACCAACACAAGTGGGAAAAGTGGATTTTCAACACTAACACAGGTGCGAAAAGTGGGTTTTCAACACTAACACAAGTGCGAAAAGTGGTTTCCTTCACCAACACCAGTGCGAAAAGTGGTTTTTCAACACTAACACAAGTGCGAAAAGTGGTTTTTCCACACTAATACAAGTGCAATAGTGGTTTCCTGCACCAACTCAAGTGCGAAAAGTGTTTTTTCAACACTAACACAAGTGCGAAAAGTGGTTTTTCAACACTAATACAAGTGCAAAAGTGGTTTCCTGCACCAACACAAGTGCGAAAAGTGGTTTTTCAACACTAACACAAGTGCGAAAAGTGGTTTTTCAACACTATCACAAGTGCAAAAAGTGTTTTTTCCACACTAATACAAGTGCAAAATCGGTTTCCTGCACCAACACAAGTGCGAAAAGTGGTTTTTCAACACTAACACAAGTGCGAAAAGTGGTTTTTCAACACTAACACAAGTGCAAAAGTGGTTTCCTGCACCAACACAAGTGCGAAAAGTGGTTTTTCAACACTAACACAAGTGCGAAAAGTGGTTTTTCAACACTATCACAAGTGCAAAAAGTGTTTTTTCCACACAAATACAAGTGCAGAAGTGGTTTCCTGCACCAACACAAGTGCGAAAAGTGGTTTTTCAATACTAACACAGGTGCGAAAAGTGGGTTTTCAATACTAACACAAGTGCGAAAAGTGGTTTTTCAACACTATCACAAGTGCAAAAAGTGGTTTTTCAACACTAACACAAGTGCGAAAAGTGGTTTTTCCACACTAATACAAGTGCAAAAGTGGTTTCCTGCACCAACACAAGTGCGAAAAGTGGTTTTTCAACACTAACACAAGTGCGAAAAGTGGTTTTCCAACACTATCAAAAGTGCAAAAAGTGTTTTTTCCACACTAATACAAGTGCAAAAGTGGTTTCCTGTACCAACACAAGTGCGAAAAGTGGTTTTTCAACACTAACACAAGTGCGAAAAGTGGTTTTTCAACACTATCACAAGTGCAAAAAGTGTTTTTTCCACACTAATACAAGTGCAAAAGTGGTTTCCCGTACCAACACAAGTGCGAAAAGTGGTTTTTCAACACTAACACAAGTGCGAAAAGTGGTTTTTCAACACTATCACAAGTGCAAAAAGTGTTTTTTCCACACTAATACAAGTGCAAAAGTGGTTTCCTGCACCAACACAAGTGCGAAAAGTGGTTTTTCAACACTAACACAAGTGCGAAAAGTGGGTTTTCAACACTAACACAAGTGCGAAAAGTGGTTTCCTTCACCAACACCAGTGCGAAAAGTGGTTTTTCAACACTAACACAAGTGCGAAAAGTGGTTTTTCCACACTAATACAAGTGCAAAAGTGGTTTCCTGCACCAACACAAGTGCGAAAAGTGGTTTTTCAACACTAACACAAGTGCGAAAAGTGTTTTTTCCACACTAATACAAGTGCAAAAGTGGTTTCCTGCACCAACACAAGTGCGAAAAGTGGTTTTTCAATACTAACACAAGTGCGAAAAGTGGTTTTTCAACACTAACACAAGTGCGAAAAGTGGTTTTTCAACACTAACACAAGTGCAAAAGTGGTTTCCTGCACCAACACAAGTGCGAAAAGTGGTTTTTCAACACTAACACAAGTGCGAAAAGTGGTTTTTCAACACTATCACAAGTGCAAAAAGTGTTTTTCCCACACTAATACAAGTGCAAAAGTGGTTTCCTGCACCAACACAAGTGCGAAAAGTGGTTTTTCAACACTAACACAAGTGCAAAAAGTGTTTTTTCAACACTATCACAAGTGCAAAAAGTGTTTTTTCCACACTAATACAAGTGCAAAATCGGTTTCCTGCACCAACACAAGTGCGAAAAGTGGTATTTCATCACTAACACAAGTGCGAAAAGTGGTTTTTCAACACTATCACAAGTGCAAAAAGTGTTTTTTTCCACACTAATACAAGTGCAAAAGTGGTTTCCTGCACCAACACAAGTGCGAAAAGTGGTTTTTCAACACTAACACAAGTGCGAAAAGTGGTTTTTCAACACTAACGCAAGTGCGAAAAGTGGTTTTTCCACACTAATACAAGTGCAAAAGTGGTTTCCTGCACCAACACAAGTGCGAAAAGTGGTTTTTCAACACTAACACAAGTGCGAAAAGTGGTTTTTCAACACTATCACAAGTGCAAAAAGTGTTTTTCCCACACTAATACAAGTGCAAAAGTGGTTTCCTGCAGCAACACAAGTGCGAAAAGTGGTTTTTCAACACTAACACAAGTGCCAAAAGTGGTTTTTCCACACTAATACAAGTGCAAAAGTGGTTTCCTGCACCAACACAAGTGCGAAAAGTGGTTTTTCAACACTAACACAAGTGCGAAAAGTGGTTTTTCAACACTATCACAAGTGCAAAAAGTGTTTTTTCCACACTAATACAAGTGCAAAAGTGGTTTCCTGCACCAACACAAGTGCGAAAAGTGGTTTTTCAACACTAACACAAGTGCGAAGAGTGTTTTTTCAACACTATCACAAGTTCAAAAAGCGTTTTCCACACTAATACAAGTGCAAAAGTGGTTTCCTGCACCAACACAAGTGCGAAAAGTGGTTTTTCAACACTAACACAAGTGCGAAAAGTGGTTTTTCAACACTAACACAAGTGTGAAAAGTGGTTTTTCCACACTAATACAAGTGCAAAAGTGGTTTCCTGCACCAACACAAGTGCGAAAAGTGGTTATTCAACACTAACACAAGTGCGAAAAAGTGGTTTTTCAACACTAACACAAGTGCGAAAAGTGGTTTTTCCACACTAATACATGTGCAAAAGTGGTTTCCTGCACCAACACAAGTGCGAAAAGTGGTTTTTCAACACTAACACAAGTGCGAAAAGTGGTTTTTCAACACTATCACAAGTGCAAAAAGTGGTTTCCTGCACCAACACAAGTGCGAAAAGTGGTTTTTCAACACTAACACAAGTGCGAAAAGTGGTTTTTCAACACTATCACAAGTGCAAAAAGTGTTTTTTCCACACTAATACAAATGCAAAAATGGTTTCCTGCACCAACACAAGTGCGAAAAGTGGTTTTTCAACACTAACACAAGTGCGAAAAGTGTTTTTTCAACACTATCACAAGTGCAAAAAGTGTTTTTTCCACACTAATGCAAGTGCAAAAGTGGTTTCCTGCACCAACACAAGTGCGAAAAGTGGTTTTTCAACACTAACACAAGTGCAAAAAGTGTTTTTTCAACACTATCACAAGTGCAAAAAGTGTTTTTTCCACACTAATACAAGTGCAAAATCGGTTTCCTGCACCAACACAAGTGCGAAAAGTGGTATTTCATCACTAACACAAGTGCGAAAAGTGGTTTTTCAACACTATCACAAGTGCAAAAAGTGTTTTTTCCACACTAATACAAGTGCAAAAGTGGTTTCCTGCACCAACACAAGTGCGAAAAGTGGTTTTTCAACACTAACACAAGTGCGAAAAGTGGTTTTTCAACACTATCACAAGTGCAAAAAGTGTTTTTTCCACACTAATACAAGTGAAAAAGTGGTTTCCTGCACCAACACAAGTGCGAAAAGTGGATTTTCAACACTAACACAAGTGCGAAAAGTGGGTTTTCAACACGAACACAAGTGCGAAAAGTGGTTTCCTTCACTAACACAAGTGCGAAAAGTGGTTTTTCAACACTAACACAAGTGCGAAAAGTGGTTTTTCAACACCAACACAAGTGCGAAAAGTGGTTTTTCCACACTAATACAAGTGCAAAAGTGGTTTCCTGCACCAACACAAGTGCGAAAAGTGGTTTTTCAACACTAACACAAGTGCGAAAAGTGGTTTTTCAACACTATCACAAGTGCAAAAAGTGGTTTCCTGCACCAACACAAGTGCGAAAAGTGGTTTTTCAACACTAACACAAGTGCGAAAAGTGGTTTTTCAACACTATCACAAGTGCAAAAAGTGTTTTTTTCCACACTAATACAAATGCAAAAATGGTTTCCTGCACCAACACAAGTGCGAAAAGTGGTTTTTCAACACTAACACAAGTGCGAAAAGTGTTTTTTCAACACTATCACAAGTGCAAAAAGTGTTTTTTCCACACTAATGCAAGTGCAAAAGTGGTTTCCTGCACCAACACAAGTGCGAAAAGTGGTTTTTCAACACTAACACAAGTGCAAAAAGTGGTTTTTCAACACTTATCACAAGTGCAAAAAGTGTTTTTTCCACACTAATACAAGTGCAAAAGTGGTTTCCTGCACCAACACAAGTGGGGAAAAGTGGATTTTCAACACTAACACAGGTGCGAAAAGTGGGTTTTCAACACTAACACAAGTGCGAAAAGTGGTTTCCTTCACCAACACCAGTGCGAAAAGTGGTTTTTCAACACTAACACAAGTGCGAAAAGTGGTTTTTCCACACTAATACAAGTGCAATAGTGGTTTCCTGCACCAACTCAAGTGCGAAAAGTGTTTTTTTCAACACTAACACAAGTGCGAAAAGTGGTTTTTCAACACTACTACAAGTGCAAAAGTGGTTTCCTGCACCAACACAAGTGCGAAAAGTGGTTTTTCAACACTAACATAAGTGCGAAGAGTGTTTTTTCAACACTATCACAAGTGCAAAAAGTGTTTTTTTCCACACTAATACAAGTGCAAAAGTGGTTTCCTGCACCAACACAAGTGCGAAAAGTGGTTTTCAACACTAACACAAGTGCGAAAAGTCGTTTTTCAACACTAACACAAGTGCGAAAAGTGGTTTTTCCACACTAATACAAGTGCAAAAGTGGTTTCCTGCACCAACACAAGTGCGAAAAGTGGTTTTTCAACACTAACACAAGTGCGAAAAGTGGTTTTTTCAACACTATCACAAGTGCAAAAAGTGTTTTTCCCACACTAATACAAGTGCAAAAGTGGTTTCCTGCACCAACACAAGTGCGAAAAGTGGTTTTTCAACACTAACACAAGTGCGAAAAGTGGTTTTTCAACACTATCACAAGTGCAAAAAGTGTTTTTCCCACACTAATACAAGTGCAAAAGTGGTTTCCTGCACCAACACAAGTGCGAAAAGTGGTTTTTCAACACTAACACAAGTGCCAAAAGTGGTTTTTCCACACTAATACAAGTGCAAAAGTGGTTTCCTGCACCAACACAAGTGCGAAAAGTGGTTTTTCAACACTAACACAAGTGCGAAAAGTGGTTTTTCAACACTATCACAAGTGCAAAAAGTGTTTTTTCCACACTAATACAAGTGCAAAAGTGGTTTCCTGCACCAACACAAGTGCGAAAAGTGGTTTTTCAACACTAACACAAGTGCGAAGAGTGTTTTTTTCAACACTATCACAAGTGCAAAAAGTGTTTTCCACACTAATACAAGTGCAAAAGTGGTTTCCTGCACCAACACAAGTGCGAAAAGTGGTTTTTCAACACTAACACAAGTGCGAAAAGTGGTTTTTCCACACTAATACAAGTACAAAAGTGGTTTCCTGCACCAACACAAGTGCGAAAAGTGGTTAATCAACACTAACACAAGTGCAAAAAGTGGTTTTTCAACACTAACACAAGTGCGAAAAGTGGTTTTTCCACACTAATACAAGTGCAAAAGTGGTTTCCTGCACCAACACAAGTGCGAAAAGTGGTTTTTCAACACTAACACAAGTGCAAAAAGCGTTTTTTCAACACTATCACAAGTGCAAAAAGTGTTTTTTCCACACTAATACAAGTGCAAAATCGGTTTCCTGCACCAACACAAGTGCGAAAAGTGGTATTTCATCACCAACACAAGTGCGAAAAGTGGTTTTTCAACACTATCACAAGTGCAAAAAGTGTTTTTTCCACACTAATACAAGTGCAAAAGTGGTTTCCTGCACCAACACAAGTGCGAAAAGTGGTTTTTCAACACTAACACAAGTGCGAAAAGTGGTTTTTCAACACTAATACAAGTGAAAAAGTGGTTTCCTTCACTAACACAAGTGCGCAATGTGGTTTTTCAACACTAACACAAGTGCGAAAAGTGGTTTTTCAACACTAACACAAGTGCGAAAAGTGGTTTTTCCACACTAATACAAGTGCAAAAGTGGTTTCCTGCACCAACACAAGTGCGAAAAGTGGTTTTTCAACACTAACACAAGTGTGAAAAGTGGTTTTTCAACACTATCACAAGTGCAAAAAGTGTTTTTCCCACACTAATACAAGTGCAAAAGTGGTTTCCTGCACCAACACAAGTGCGAAAAGTGGTTTTTCAACACTAACACAAGTGCAAAAAGTGTTTTTTTCAACACTATCACAAGTGCAAAAAGTGTTTTTTCCACACTAATACAAGTGCAAAATCGGTTTCCTGCACCAACACAAGTGCGAAAAAGTGGTATTTCATCACTAACACAAGTGCGAAAAGTGGTTTTTCAACACTATCACAAGTGCAAAAAGTGTTTTTTCCACACTAATACAAGTGCAAAAGTGGTTTCCTGCACCAACACAAGTGCGAAAAGTGGTTTTTCAACACTAACACAAGTGCGAAAAGTGGTTTTTCAACACTATCACAAGTGCAAAAAGTGTTTTTTCCACACTAATACAAGTGAAAAAGTGGTTTCCTGCACCAACACAAGTGCGAAAAGTGGATTTTCAACACTAACACAAGTGTGAAAAGTGGGTTTTCAACACGAACACAAGTGCGAAAAGTGGTTTCCTTCACTAACACAAGTGCGAAAAGTGGCTTTTCAACACTAACACAAGTGCCAAAAGTGGTTTTACCACACTAATACAAGTGCAAAAGTGGTTTCCTGCACCAACACAAGTGCGAAAAGTGGTTTTTCAACACTAACACAAGTGCGAAAAGTGGTTTTTCAACACTATCACAAGTGCAAAAAGTGTTTTTTCCACACTAATACAAGTGCAAAAGTGGTTTCCTGCACCAACACAAGTGCGAAAAGTGGTTTTTCAACACTAACACAAGTGCGAAGAGTGTTTTTTCAACACTATCACAAGTGCAAAAAGTGTTTTTTCCACACTAATACAAGTGCAAAAGTGGTTTCCTGCACCAACACAAGTGCGAAAAGTGGTTTTCAACACTATCACAAGTGCGAAAAGTCGTTTTTCAACACTAACACAAGTGCGAAAAGTGGTTTTTCCACACTAATACAAGTGCAAAAGTGGTTTCCTGCACCAACACAAGTGCGAAAAGTGGTTTTTCAACACTAACACAAGTGCGAAAAGTGGTTTTTCAACACTAACACAAGTGCGAAAAGTGGTTTTTCCACACTAATACAAGTGCAAAATCGGTTTCCTGCACCAACACAAGTGCGAAAAGTGGTATTTCATCACTAACACAAGTGCGAAAAGTGGTTTTTCAACACTATCACAAGTGCAAAAAGTGTTTTTTCCACACTAATACAAGTGCAAAAGTGGTTTCCTGCACCAACACAAGTGCGAAAAGTGGTTTTTCAACACTAACACAAGTGCTAAAAGTGGTTTTTCAACACTAACGCAAGTGCGAAAAGTGGTTTTTCCACAATAATACAAGTGCAAAAAGTGGTTTCCTGCACCAACACAAGTGCGAAAAGTGGTTTTTCAACACTAACACAAGTGCGAAAAGTGGTTTTTCCACACTAATACAAGTGCAAAAGTGGTTTCCTGCACCAACACAAGTGCGAAAAGTGGTTTTTCAACACTAACACAAGTGCGAAAAGTGGTTTTTCAACACTATCACAAGTGCAAAAAGTGTTTTTTCCACACTAATACAAGTGCAAAAGTGGTTTCCTGCACCAACACAAGTGCGAAAAGTGGTTTTTCAACACTAACACAAGTGCGAAGAGTGTTTTTTCAACACTATCACAAGTGCAAAAAGTGTTTTCCACACTAATACAAGTGCAAAAGTGGTTTCCTGCACCAACACAAGTGCGAAAAGTGGTTTTTTCAACACTAACACAAGTGCGAAAAGTGGTTTTTCAACACTAACACAAGTGTGAAAAGTGGTTTTTCCACACTAATACAAGTACAAAAGTGGTTTCCTGCACCAACACAAGTGCGAAAAGTGGTTTTTCAACACTAACACAAGTGCAAAAAGCGTTTTTTCAACACTATCACAAGTGCAAAAAGTGTTTTTCCACACTAATACAAGTGCAAAATCGGTTTCCTGCACCAACACAAGTGCGAAAAGTGGTATTTCATCACCAACACAAGTGTGAAAAGTGGTTTTTCAACACTATCACAAGTGCAAAAAGTGTTTTTTCCACACTAATACAAGTGCAAAAGTGGTTTCCTGCACCAACACAAGTGCGAAAAGTGGTTTTTCAACACTAACACAAGTGCAAAAAGTGGTTTTTCAACACTAATACAAGTGAAAAAGTGGTTTCCTTCACTAACACAAGTGCGCAATGTGGTTTTTCAACACTAACACAAGTGCGAAAAGTGGTTTTTCAACACTAACACAAGTGCGAAAAGTGGTTTTTCCACACTAATACAAGTGCAAAAGTGGTTTCCTGCACTAACACAAGTGCGAAAAGTGGTTTTTCAACACTAACACAAGTGTGAAAAGTGGTTTTTCAACACTATCACAAGTGCAAAAAGTGTTTTTCCCACACTAATACAAGTGCAAAAGTGGTTTCCTGCACCAACACAAGTGCGAAAAGTGGTTTTTCAACACTAACACAAGTGCAAAAAGTGTTTTTTCAACACTATCACAAGTGCAAAAAGTGTTTTTTCCACACTAATACAAGTGCAAAATCGGTTTCCTGCACCAACACAAGTGCGAAAAAGTGGTATTTCATCACTAACACAAGTGCGAAAAGTGGTTTTTCAACACTATCACAAGTGCAAAAAGTGTTTTTTCCACACTAATACAAGTGCAAAAGTGGTTTCCTGCACCAACACAAGTGCGAAAAGTGGTTTTTCAACACTAACACAAGTGCGAAAAGTGGTTTTTCAACACTATCACAAGTGCAAAAAGTGTTTTTTCCACACTAATACAAGTGCAAAAGTGGTTTCCTGCACCAACACAAGTGCGAAAAGTGGATTTTCAACACTAACACAAGTCCGAAAAGTGGGTTTTCAACACGAACACAAGTGCGAAAAGTGGTTTCCTTCACTAACACAAGTGCAAAAAGTGGTTTTTCAACACTAACACAAGTGCGAAAAGTGGTTTTTCAACACTAACACAAGTGCGAAAAGTGGTTTTTCCACACTAATACAAGTGCAAAAGTGGTTTCCTGCACCAACACAAGTGCGAAAAGTGGTTTTTCAACACTAACACAAGTGCGAAAAGTGGTTTTTCAACACTATCACAAGTGCAAAAAGTGGTTTCCTGCACCAACACAAGTGCGAAAAGTGGTTTTTCAACACTAACACAAGTGCGAAAAGTGGTTTTTCAACACTATCACAAGTGCAAAAAGTGTTTTTTCCACACTAATACAAATGCAAAAATGGTTTCCTGCACCAACACAAGTGCGAAAAGTGGTTTTTCAACACTAACACAAGTGCGAAAAGTGTTTTTTCAACACTATCACAAGTGCAAAAAGTGTTTTTTCCACACTAATGCAAGTGCAAAAGTGGTTTCCTGCACCAACACAAGTGCGAAAAGTGGTTTTTCAACACTAACACAAGTGCAAAAAGTGTTTTTTCAACACTATCACAAGTGCAAAAAGTGTTTTTTCCACACTAATACAAGTGCAAAATCGGTTTCCTGCACCAACACAAGTGCGAAAAGTGGTATTTCATCACTAACACAAGTGCGAAAAGTGGTTTTTCAACACTATCACAAGTGCAAAAAGTGTTTTTTCCACACTAATACAAGTGCAAAAGTGGTTTCCTGCACCAACACAAGTGCGAAAAGTGGTTTTTCAACACTAACACAAGTGCGAAAAGTGGTTTTTCAACACTATCACAAGTGCAAAAAGTGTTTTTTCCACACTAATACAAGTGAAAAAGTGGTTTCCTGCACCAACACAAGTGCGAAAAGTGGATTTTCAACACTAACACAAGTGCGAAAAGTGGGTTTTCAACACGAACACAAGTGCGAAAAGTGGTTTCCTTCACTAACACAAGTGCGAAAAGTGGTTTTTCAACACTAACACAAGTGCGAAAAGTGGTTTTTCAACACTAACACAAGTGCGAAAAGTGGTTTTTCCACACTAATACAAGTGCAAAAGTGGTTTCCTGCACCAACACAAGTGTGAAAAGTGGTTTTTCAACACTAACACAAGTGCGAAAAGTGGTTTTTCAACACTATCACAAGTGCAAAAAGTGGTTTCCTGCACCAACACAAGTGCGAAAAGTGGTTTTTCAACACTAACACAAGTGCGAAAAGTGGTTTTTCAACACTATCACAAGTGCAAAAAGTGTTTTTTCCACACTAATACAAATGCAAAAATGGTTTCCTGCACCAACACAAGTGCGAAAAGTGGTTTTTCAACACTAACACAAGTGCGAAAAGTGTTTTTTCAACACTATCACAAGTGCAAAAAGTGTTTTTTCCACACTAATGCAAGTGCAAAAGTGGTTTCCTGCACCAACACAAGTGCGAAAAGTGGTTTTTCAACACTAACACAAGTGCAAAAAGTGGTTTTTCAACACTATCACAAGTGCAAAAAGTGTTTTTTCCACACTAATACAAGTGCAAAAGTGGTTTCCTGCACCAACACAAGTGGGAAAAGTGGATTTTCAACACTAACACAGGTGCGAAAAGTGGGTTTTCAACACTAACACAAGTGCGAAAAGTGGTTTCCTTCACCAACACCAGTGCGAAAAGTGGTTTTTCAACACTAACACAAGTGCGAAAAGTGGTTTTTCCACACTAATACAAGTGCAATAGTGGTTTCCTGCACCAACTCAAGTGCGAAAAGTGTTTTTTCAACACTAACACAAGTGCGAAAAGTGGTTTTTCAACACTACTACAAGTGCAAAAGTGGTTTCCTGCACCAACACAAGTGCGAAAAGTGGTTTTTCAACACTAACATAAGTGCGAAGAGTGTTTTTTCAACACTATCAGAAGTGCAAAAAGTGTTTTTTCCACACTAATACAAGTGCAAAAGTGGTTTCCTGCACCAACACAAGTGCGAAAAGTGGATTTTCAACACTAACACAAGTGCGAAAAGTGGTTTTTCAACACTAACACAAGTGCGAAATTTTCAACACTAACACAAGTGCGAAAAGTGGTTTTCCACACTAATACAAGTGCAAAAGTGGTTTCCTGCACCAACACAAGTGCGAAAAGTTGTTTTTCAACACTAACACAAGTGCGAAAAGTGGTTTTTCAAATTAACACAAGTGCGAAAAGTGGTTTTTCCACACTAACACAGGTGCGAAAAGTGGTTTTTCCACACTAATACAAGTGCAAAAGTGGTTTCCTGTACCAACACAAGTGCGAAAAGTGGTTTTTCAACACTAACACAAGTGCAAAAAGTGGTTTTTCAACATTATCACAAGTGCAAAAAGTGTTTTTTCCACACTAATACAAGTGCAAAAGTGGTTTCCTCCACCAACACAAGTGCGAAAAGTGGATTTTCAACACTAACACAAGTGCGAAAAGTGGTTTTTCAACACTAACACAAGTACGAAAAGTGGTTTTTCAACACTATCACAAGTGCAAAAAGTGTTTTTCCACACTAATACAAGTGCAAAAGTGGTTTGCCTGCACCAACACAAGTGCGAAAAGTGGTTTTTCAACAATAACACAAGTACGAAAAGTGGTTTTTCAACACTATCACAAGTGCAAAAAGTGTTTTTTCCACACTAATACAAGTGCAAAAGTGGTTTCCTCCACCAACACAAGTGCGAAAAGTGGATTTTCAACACTAATACAAGTGCGAAAAGTGGTTTTTCCACACTAATAGAAGTGCAAAAGTGGTTTCCTGCACCAACACAAGTGCGAAAAGTGGTTTTTCAACACTAACACAAGTGCAAAAAGTGTTTTTTCAACACTATCACAAGTGCAAAAAGTGTTTTTTCCACACTAATACAAGTGCAAAAGTGGTTTCCTGCACCAACACAAGGGCGAAAAGTGGTTTTTCAACACTAACACAAGTGCAAAAAGTGGATTTTCAACACTAACACAAGTGCAAAAAGTGTTTTTTCCACACTAATACAAGTGCAAAAGTGGTTTCCTGCACCAACACAAGTGCGAAAAGTGGATTTTCAACACTAACACAAGTGCGAAAAGTGGTTTTTCAACACTAACACAAGTGCGAAAAGTGGTTTTTCAACACTAACACAAGTGCGAAAAGTGGTTTTCCACACTAATACAAGTGCAAAAGTGGTTTCCTGCACCAACACAAGTGCGAAAAGTTGTTTTTCAACACTAACACAAGTGCGAAAGTGGTTTTTCAACACTAACACAAGTGCGAAAAGTGGTTTTTCCACACTAACACAGGTGCGAAAAGTGGTTTTTCCACACTAATACAAGTGCAAAAGTGGTTTCCTGTACCAACACAAGTGCGAAAAGTGGTTTTTCAACACTAACACAAGTGCAAAAAGTGGTTTTTCAACATTATCACAAGTGCAAAAAGTGTTTTTTCCACACTAATACAAGTGCAAAAGTGGTTTCCTCCACCAACACAAGTGCGAAAAGTGGATTTTCAACACTAACACAAGTGCGAAAAGTGGTTTTTCAACACTAACACAAGTACGAAAAGTGGTTTTTCAACACTATCACAAGTGCAAAAAGTGTTTTTTCCACACTAATACAAGTGCAAAAGTGGTTTGCCTGCACCAACACAAGTGCGAAAAGTGGTTTTTCAACACTAACACAAGTACGAAAAGTGGTTTTTCAACACTATCACAAGTGCAAAAAGTGTTTTTTCCACACTAATACAAGTGCAAAAGTGGTTTCCTCCACCAACACAAGTGCGAAAAGTGGATTTTCAACACTAATACAAGTGCGAAAAGTGGTTTTTCCACACTAATAGAAGTGCAAAAGTGGTTTCCTGCACCAACACAAGTGCGAAAAGTGGTTTTTCAACACTAACACAAGTGCAAAAAGTGTTTTTTCAACACTATCACAAGTGCAAAACGTGTTTTTTCCACACTAATACAAGTGCAAAAGTGGTTTCCTGCACCAACACAAGGGCGAAAAGTGGTTTTTCAACACTAACACAAGTGCAAAAAGTGGATTTTCAACACTAACACAAGTGCGAAAAGTGGTTTTTAAACACTAACACAAGTGCGAAAAGTGGTTTTTCAACACTAACACAAGTGCGAAAAGTGGTTTTTCAACACTAACACAAGTGCGAAAAGTGGTTTTTCCACACTAATACAAGTGCAAAAGTGGTTTCCTGCACCAACACAAGTGCGAAAAGTGGTTTTTCAACACTAACACAAGTGCGAAAAGTGGTTTTTCAACACGATCACAAGTGCAAAAAGTGTTTTTTCCACACTAATACAAGTGCAAAAGTGGTTTCCTGCACCAACACAAGTGCGAAAAGTGGTTTTTCAACACTAACACAAGTGCAAAAAGTGTTTTTTCAACACTATCACAAGTGCAAAAAGTGTTTTTTCCACACTAATACAAGTGCAAAAGTGGTTTCCTGCACCAACACAAGTGCAAAAAGTGGTTTTTCAACACTAACACAAGTGCGAAAAGTGGTTTTTCAACACTATCACAAGTGCAAAAAGTGTGTTTTCCACACTAATACAAGTGCAAAAGTGGTTTCCTGCACCAACACAAGTGCGAAAAGTGGTTTTTCAACACTAACACAAGTGCGAAAAGTGGTTTTTCAACACTATCACAAGTGCAAAAAGTGTTTTTTCCACACTAATACAAGTGCAAAAGTGGTTTCCTGCACCAACGCAAGTGCGAAAAGTGGATTTTCAACACTAACACAAGTGCGAAAAGTGGTTTTTCAACACTAACACAAGTGCGAAAAGTGGTTTTTCAACACTAACACAAGTGCGAAAAGTGGTTTTTCAACACTAACACAAGTGCGAAAAGTGGTTTTTCAACACTAATACAAGTGCAAAAGTGGTTTCCTGCACCAACACAAGTGCGAAAAGTGGTTTTTAAACACTAACACAAGTGCGAAAAGTGGTTTTTCAACACGATCACAAGTGCAAAAAGTGTTTTTTCCACACTAATACAAGTGCAAAAGTGGTTTCCTGCACCAACACAAGTGCGAAAAGTGGTTTTTCAACACTAACACAAGTGCAAAAAGTGTTTTTTCAACACTATCACAAGTGCAAAAAGTGTTTTTTCCACACTAATACAAGTGCAAAAGTGGTTTCCTGCACCAACACAAGTGCGAAAAGTGGTTTTTCAACACTAACACAAGTGCGAAAAGTGGTTTTTCAACACTATCACAAGTGCAAAAAGTGTTTTTTCCACACTAATACAAGTGAAAAAGTGGTTCCCTGCACCAACACAAGTGCGAAAAGTGGATTTTCAACACTAACACAAGTGGGAAAAGTGGTTTTTCAACACTATCACAAGTGCAAAAAGTGTTTTTTCCACACTAATACAAGTGCAAAAGTGGTTTCCTGCACCAACACAAGTGCGAAAAGTGGTTTTTCAACACTAACACAAGTGCGAAAAGTGGTTTTTCAACACTATCACAAGTGCAAAAAGTGTTTTTTCCACACTAATACAAGTGCAAAAGTGGTTTCCTGCACCAACACAAGTGCGAAAAGTGGATTTTCAACACTAACACAAGTGCGAAAAGTGGTTTTTCAACACTAACACAAGTGCGAAAAGTGGTTTTTCAACACTAACACAAGTGCGAAAAGTGGTTTTTCCACACTAATACAAGTGCAAAAGTGGTTTCCTGCACCAACACAAGTGCGAAAAGTTGTTTTTCAACACTAACACAAGTGCGAAAAGTGGTTTTTCAACACTAACACAAGTGCGAAAAGTGGTTTTTCCACACTAACACAGGTGCGAAAAGTGGTTTTTCCACACTAATACAAGTGCAAAAGTGGTTTCCTGTACCAACACAAGTGCGAAAAGTGGTTTTTCAACACTAACACAAGTGCAAAAAGTGGTTTTTCAACACTATCACAAGTGCAAAAAGTGTTTTTTCCACACTAATACAAGTGCAAAAGTGGTTTGCCTGCACCAACACAAGTGCGAAAAGTGGTTTTTCAACACTAACACAAGTACGAAGAGTGGTTTTTCAACACTATCACAAGTGCAAAAAGTGTTTTTTCCACACTAATACAACTGCAAAAGTGGTTTCCTCCATCAACACAAGTGCGAAAAGTGGATTTTCAACACTAACACAAGTGCGAAAAGTGGGTTTTCAACACTAATACAAGTGCGAAAAGTGGTTTCCTTCACCAACACCAGTGCGAAAAGTGGTTTTTCAACACTAACACAAGTGGAAAAGTGGTTTTTCCACACTAATACAAGTGCAAAAGTGGTTTCCTGCACCAACACAAGTGCGAAAAGTGGTTTTTCAACACTAACACAAGTGCGAAAAGTGGTTTTTCAACACTATCACAAGTGCAAAAAGTGTTTTTCCCACACTAATACAAGTGCAAAAGTGGTTTCCTGTACCAACACAAGAGCGAAAAGTGGTTTTTCAACACTAACACAAGTGCGAAAAGTGGTTTTTCAACACTATCACAAGTGCAAAGAGTGTTTTTTCCACACTAATACAAGTGCAAAAGTGGTTTCCTGCACCAACACAAGTGCGAAAAGTGGTTTTTCAACACTAACACAAGTACGAAAAGTGGTTTTTCAACACTAACACAAGTGCAAAAAGTGGTTTTTCCACACTAATAGAAGTGCAAAAGTGGTTTCCTGCACCAACACAAGTGCGAAAAGTGGTTTTTCAACACAAACACAAGTGCAAAAAGTGTTTTTTCAACACTATCACAAGTGCAAAAAGTGTTTTTTCCACACTAATACAAGTGCAAAAGTGGTTTCCTGCACCAACACAAGGGCGAAAAGTGGTTTTTCAACACTAACACAAGTGCAAAAAGTGGATTTTCAACACTAACACAAGTGCGAAAAGTGGTTTTTAAACACTAACACAAGTGCGAAAAGTGGTTTTTCAACACTAACACAAGTGCGAAAAGTGGTTTTTCAACACTAACACAAGTGCGAAAAGTGGTTTTTCCACACTAATACAAGTGCAAAAGTGGTTTCCTGCACCAACACAAGTGCGAAAAGTGGTTTTTCAACACTAACACAAGTGCGAAAAGTGGTTTTTCAACACGATCACAAGTGCAAAAAGTGTTTTTTCCATACTAATACAAGTGCAAAAGTGGTTTCCTGCACCAACACAAGTGCAAAAAGTGGTTTTTCAACACTAACACAAGTGTGAAAAGTGGTTTTTCAACACTATCACAAGTGCAAAAAGTGTGTTTTCCACACTAATACAAGTGCAAAAGTGGTTTCCTGCACCAACACAAGTGCGAAAAGTGGTTTTTCAAGACTAACACAAGTGCGAAAAGTGGTTTTTCAACACTATCACAAGTGCAAAAAGTGTTTTTTCCACACTAATACAAGTGCAAAAGTGGTTTCCTGCACCAACGCAAGTGCGAAAAGTGGTTTTTCAACACTAACACAAGTGCGAAAAGTGGTTTTTCAACACTATCACAAGTGCAAAAAGTGTTTTTTCCACACTAATACAAGTGCAAAAGTAGTTTCCTGCACCAACACAAGTGCGAAAAGTGGATTTTCAACACTAACACAAGTGCGAAAAGTGGTTTTTCAACACTAACACAAGTGCGAAAAGTGGTTTTTCAACACTAACACAAGTGCGAAAAGTGGTTTTCCACACTAATACAAGTGCAAAAGTGGTTTCCTGCACCAACACAAGTGCGAAAAGTTGTTTTTCAACACTAACACAAGTGCGAAAAGTGGTTTTTCAACACTAACACAAGTGCGAAAAGTGGTTTTTCCACACTAACACAGGTGCGAAAAGTGGTTTTTCCACACTAATACAAGTGCAAAAGTGGTTTCCTGTACCAACACAAGTGCGAAAAGTGGTTTTTCAACACTAACACAAGTGCAAAAAGTGGTTTTTCAACACTATCACAAGTGCAAAAAGTGTTTTTTCCACACTAATACAAGTGCAAAAGTGGTTTGCCTGCACCAACACAAGTGCGAAAAGTGGTTTTTCAACACTAACACAAGTACGAAAAGTGGTTTTTCAACACTATCACAAGTGCAAAAAGTGTTTTTTCCACACTAATACAAGTGCAAAAGTGGTTTCCTCCACCAACACAAGTGCGAAAAGTGGATTTTCAACACTAACACAAGTGCGAAAAGTGGGTTTTCAACACTAATACAAGTGCGAAAAGTGGTTTCCTTCACCAACACCAGTGCGAAAAGTGGTTTTTCAACACTAACACAAGTGCGAAAACTGGTTTTTCCACACTAATACAAGTGCAAAAGTGGTTTCCTGCACCAACACAAGTGCGAAAAGTGGTTTTTCAACACTAACACAAGTGCGAAAAGTGGTTTTTCAACACTATCACAAGTGCAAAAAGTGTTTTTCCCACACTAATACAAGTGCAAAAGTGGTTTCCTGTACCAACACAAGAGCGAAAAGTGGTTTTTCAACACTAACACAAGTGCGAAAAGTGGTTTTTCAACACTATCACAAGTGCAAAGAGTGTTTTTTCCACACTAATACAAGTGCAAAAGTGGTTTCCTGCACCAACACAAGTGCGAAAAGTGGTTTTTCAACACTAACACAAGTACGAAAAGTGGTTTTTCAACACTATCACAAGTGCAAAAAGTGTTTTTTCCACACTAATACAAGTGCAAAAATGGTTTCCTGCACCAACACAAGTGCGAAAAGTGGTTTTTCAACACTAACACAAGTGCAAAAAGTGGTTTTTCAACACTAACACAAGTGCGAAAAGTGGTTTTTCCACACTAATAGAAGTGCAAAAGTGGTTTCCTGCACCAACACAAGTGCGAAAAGTGGTTTTTCAACACTAACACAAGTGCAAAAAGTGTTTTTTCAACACTATCACAAGTGCAAAAAGTGTTTTTTCCACACTAATACAAGTGCAAAAGTGGTTTCCTGCACCAACACAAGAGCGAAAAGTGGTTTTTCAACACTAACACAAGTGCGAAAAGTGGTTTTTCAACACTAACACAAGTGCGAAAAGTGGTTTTTCCACACTAATACAAGTGCAAAAGTGGTTTCCTGCACCAACACAAGTGCGAAAAGTGGTTTTTCAACACTATCACAAGTGCAAAAAGTGTTTTTTCCACACTAATACAAGTGCAAAAGTGGTTTCCTGCACCAACACAAGTGCGAAAAGTGGTTTTTCAACACTAACACAAGTGCAAAAAGTGTTTTTTCAACACTATCACAAGTGCAAAAAGTGTTTTTTCCACACTAATACAAGTGCAAAAGTGGTTTCCTGCACCAACACAAGTGCAAAAAGAGGTTTTTCAACACTAACACAAGTGCGAAAAGTGGTTTTTCAACACTATCGCAAGTGCAAAAAGTGTTTTTTCCACACTAATACAAGTGCAAAAGTGGTTTCCTGCACCAACACAAGTGCGAAAAGTGGTTTTTCAACACTAACACAAGTACGAAAAGTGGTTTTTCAACACTAACACAAGTGCGAAAAGTGGTTTTTCCACACTAATAGAAGTGCAAAAGTGGTTTCCTGCACCAACACAAGTGCGAAAAGTGGTTTTTCAACACAAACACAAGTGCAAAAAGTGTTTTTTCAACACTATCACAAGTGCAAAAAGTGTTTTTTCCACACTAATACAAGTGCAAAAGTGGTTTCCTGCACCAACACAAGAGCGAAAAGTGGTTTTTCAACACTAACACAAGTGCAAAAAGTGGATTTTCAACACTAACACAAGTGCAAAAAGTGGTTTTTAAACACTAACACAAGTGCGAAAAGTGGTTTTTCAACACTAACACAAGTGCGAAAAGTGGTTTTTCAACACTAACACAAGTGCGAAAAGTGGTTTTTCCACACTAATACAAGTGCAAAAGTGGTTTCCTGCACCAACACAAGTGCGAAAAGTGGTTTTTCAACACTAACACAAGTGCGAAAAGTGGTTTTTCAACACGATCACAAGTGCAAAAAGTGTTTTTTCCACACTAATACAAGTGCAAAAGTGGTTTCCTGCACCAACACAAGTGCGAAAAGTGGTTTTTCAACACTAACACAAGTGCAAAAAGTGGTTTCCTGCACCAACACAAGTGCAAAAAGTGGTTTTTCAACACTAACACAAGTGTGAAAAGTGGTTTTTCAACACTATCACAAGTGCAAAAAGTGTGTTTTCCACACTAATACAAGTGCAAAAGTGGTTTCCTGCACCAACACAAGTGCGAAAAGTGGTTTTTCAAGACTAACACAAGTGCGAAAAGTGGTTTTTCAACACTATCACAAGTGCAAAAAGTGTTTTTTCCACACTAATACAAGTGCAAAAGTGGTTTCCTGCACCAACGCAAGTGCGAAAAGTGGTTTTTCAACACTAACACAAGTGCGAAAAGTGGTTTTTCAACACTATCACAAGTGCAAAAAGTGTTTTTTCCACACTAATACAAGTGCAAAAGTGGTTTCCTGCACCAACACAAGTGCGAAAAGTGGATTTTCAACACTAACACAAGTGCGAAAAGTGGTTTTTCAACACTAACACAAGTGCGAAAAGTGGTTTTTCAACACTAACACAAGTGCGAAAAGTGGTTTTCCACACTAATACAAGTGCAAAAGTGGTTTCCTGCACCAACACAAGTGCGAAAAGTTGTTTTTCAACACTAACACAAGTGCGAAAAGTGGTTTTTCAACACTAACACAAGTGCGAAAAGTGGTTTTTCCACACCAACACAGGTGCGAAAAGTGGTTTTTCCACACTAATACAAGTGCAAAAGTGGTTTCCTGTACCAACACAAGTGCGAAAAGTGGTTTTTCAACACTAACACAAGTGCAAAAAGTGGTTTTTCAACACTATCACAAGTGCAAAAAGTGTTTTTTCCACACTAATACAAGTGCAAAAGTGGTTTGCCTGCACCAACACAAGTGCGAAAAGTGGTTTTTCAACACTAACACAAGTACGAAAAGTGGTTTTTCAACACTATCACAAGTGCAAAAAGTGTTTTTTCCACACTAATACAAGTGCAAAAGTGGTTTCCTCCACCAACACAAGTGCGAAAAGTGGATTTTCAACACTAACACAAGTGCGAAAAGTGGGTTTTCAACACTAATACAAGTGCGAAAAGTGGTTTCCTTCACCAACACCAGTGCGAAAAGTGGTTTTTCAACACTAACACAAGTGCGAAAAGTGGTTTTTCCACACTAATACAAGTGCAAAAGTGGTTTACTGCAACAACACAAGTGCGAAAAGTGGTTTTTCAACACTAACACAAGTGCGAAAAGTGGTTTTTCAACACTATCACAAGTGCAAAAAGTGTTTTTCCCACACTAATACAAGTGCAAAAGTGGTTTCCTGTACCAACACAAGAGCGAAAAGTGGTTTTTCAACACTAACACAAGTGCGAAAAGTGGTTTTTCAACACTATCACAAGTGCAAAGAGTGTTTTTTCCACACTAATACAAGTGCAAAAGTGGTTTCCTGCACCAACACAAGTGCGAAAAGTGGTTTTTCAACACTAACACAAGTACGAAAAGTGGTTTTTCAACACTATCACAAGTGCAAAAAGTGTTTTTTCCACACTAATACAAGTGCAAAAGTGGTTTCCTGCACCAACACAAGTGCGAAAAGTGGTTTTTCAACACAAACACAAGTGCAAAAAGTGTTTTTTCAACACTATCACAAGTGCAAAAAGTGTTTTTTCCACACTAATACAAGTGCAAAAGTGGTTTCATGCACCAACACAAGAGCGAAAAGTGGTTTTTCAACACTAACACAAGTGCAAAAAGTGGATTTTCAACACTAACACAAGTGCAAAAAGTGGTTTTTAAACACTAACACAAGTGCGAAAAGTGGTTTTTCAACACTAACACAAGTGCGAAAAGTGGTTTTTCAACACTAACACAAGTGCGAAAAGTGGTTTTTCCACACTAATACAAGTGCAAAAGTGGTTTCCTGCACCAACACAAGTGCGAAAGGTGGTTTTTCAACACTAACACAAGTGCGAAAAGTGGTTTTTCAACACGATCACAAGTGCAAAAAGTGTTTTTTCCACACTAATACAAGTGCAAAAGTGGTTTCCTGCACCAACACAAGTGCGAAAAGTGGTTTTTCAACACTAACACAAGTGCAAAAAGTGGTTTCCTGCACCAACACAAGTGCAAAAAGTGGTTTTTCAACACTAACACAAGTGTGAAAAGTGGTTTTTCAACACTATCACAAGTGCAAAAAGTGTGTTTTCCACACTAATACAAGTGCAAAAGTGGTTTCCTGCACCAACACAAGTGCGAAAAGTGGTTTTTCAAGACTAACACAAGTGCGAAAAGTGGTTTTTCAACACTATCACAAGTGCAAAAAGTGTTTTTTCCACACTAATACAAGTGCAAAAGTGGTTTCCTGCACCAACGCAAGTGCGAAAAGTGGTTTTTCAACACTAACACAAGTGCGAAAAGTGGTTTTTCAACACTATCACAAGTGCAAAAAGTGTTTTTTCCACACTAATACAAGTGCAAAAGTGGTTTCCTGCACCAACACAAGTGCGAAAAGTGGATTTTCAACACTAACACAAGTGCGAAAAGTGGTTTTTCAACACTAACACAAGTGCGAAAAGTGGTTTTTCAACACTAACACAAGTGCGAAAAGTGGTTTTCCACACTAATACAAGTGCAAAAGTGGTTTCCTGCACCAACACAAGTGCGAAAAGTTGTTTTTCAACACTAACACAAGTGCGAAAAGTGGTTTTTCAACACTAACACAAGTGCGAAAAGTGGTTTTTCCACACTAACACAGGTGCGAAAAGTGGTTTTTCCACACTAATACAAGTGCAAAAGTGGTTTCCTGTACCAACACAAGTGCGAAAAGTGGTTTTTCAACACTAACACAAGTGCAAAAAGTGGTTTTTCAACACTATCACAAGTGCAAAAAGTGTTTTTTCCACACTAATACAAGTGCAAAAGTGGTTTGCCTGCACCAACACAAGTGCGAAAAGTGGTTTTTCAACACTAACACAAGTACGAAAAGTGGTTTTTCAACACTATCACAAGTGCAAAAAGTGTTTTTTCCACACTAATACAAGTGCAAAAGTGGTTTCCTCCACCAACACAAGTGCGAAAAGTGGATTTTCAACACTAACACAAGTGCGAAAAGTGGGTTTTCAACACTAATACAAGTGCGAAAAGTGGTTTCCTTCACCAACACCAGTGCGAAAAGTGGTTTTTCAACACTAACACAAGTGCGAAAAGTGGTTTTTCCACACTAATACAAGTGCAAAAGTGGTTTCCTGCACCAACACAAGTGCGAAAAGTGGTTTTTCAACACTAACACAAGTGCGAAAAGTGGTTTTTCAACACTATCACAAGTGCAAAAAGTGTTTTTCCCACACTAATACAAGTGCAAAAGTGATTTCCTGTACCAACACAAGAGCGAAAAGTGGTTTTTCAACACTAACACAAGTGCGAAAAGTGGTTTTTCAACACTATCACAAGTGCAAAGAGTGTTTTTTCCACACTAATACAAGTGCAAAAGTGGTTTCCTGCACCAACACAAGTGCGAAAAGTGGTTTTTCAACACTAACACAAGTACGAAAAGTGGTTTTTCAACACTATCACAAGTGCAAAAAGTGTTTTTTCCACACTAATACAAGTGCAAAAATGGTTTCCTGCACCAACACAAGTGCGAAAAGTGGTTTTTCAACCCTAACACAAGTGCAAAAAGTGGTTTTTCAACACTAACACAAGTGCGAAAAGTGGTTTTTCCACACTAATAGAAGTGCAAAAGTGGTTTCCTGCACCAACACAAGTGCGAAAAGTGGTTTTTCAACACTAACACAAGTGCAAAAAGTGTTTTTTCAACACTATCACAAGTGCAAAAAGTGTTTTTTCCACACTAATACAAGTGCAAAAGTGGTTTCCTGCACCAACACAAGAGCGAAAAGTGGTTTTTCAACACTAACACAAGTGCGAAAAGTGGTTTTTCAACACTAACACAAGTGCGAAAAGTGTTTTTTCCACACTAATACAAGTGCAAAAGTGGTTTCCTCCACCAACACAAGTGCGAAAAGTGGATTTTCAACACTAACACTAGTGCGAAAAGTGGGTTTTCAACACTAATACAAGTGCGAAAAGTGGTTTCCTTCACCAACACCAGTGCGAAAAGTGGTTTTTCAACACTAACACAAGTGCGAAAACTGGTTTTTCCACACTAATACAAGTGCAAAAGTGGTTTCCTGCACCAACACAAGTGCGAAAAGTGGTTTTTCAACACTAACACAAGTGCGAAAAGTGGTTTTTCAACACTATCACAAGTGCAAAAAGTGTTTTTCCCACACTAATACAAGTGCAAAAGTGGTTTCCTGTACCAACACAAGAGCGAAAAGTGGTTTTTCAACACTAACACAAGTGCGAAAAGTGGTTTTTCAACACTATCACAAGTGCAAAGAGTGTTTTTTCCACACTAATACAAGTGCAAAAGTGGTTTCCTGCACCAACACAAGTGCGAAAAGTGGTTTTTCAACACTAACACAAGTACGAAAAGTGGTTTTTCAACACTATCACAAGTGCAAAAAGTGTTTTTTCCACACTAATACAAGTGCAAAAATGGTTTCCTGCACCAACACAAGTGCGAAAAGTGGTTTTTCAACACTAACACAAGTGCAAAAAGTGGTTTTTCAACACTAACACAAGTGCGAAAAGTGGTTTTTCCACACTAATAGAAGTGCAAAAGTGGTTTCCTGCACCAACACAAGTGCGAAAAGTGGTTTTTCAACACTAACACAAGTGCAAAAAGTGTTTTTTCAACACTATCACAAGTGCAAAAAGTGTTTTTTCCACACTAATACAAGTGCAAAAGTGGTTTCCTGCACCAACACAAGAGCGAAAAGTGGTTTTTCAACACTAACACAAGTGCGAAAAGTGGTTTTTCAACACTAACACAAGTGCGAAAAGTGGTTTTTCCACACTAATACAAGTGCAAAAGTGGTTTCCTGCACCAACACAAGTGCGAAAAGTGGTTTTTCAACACTAACACAAGTGCGAAAAGTGGTTTTTCAACACGATCACAAGTGCAAAAAGTGTTTTTTCCACACTAATACAAGTGCAAAAGTGGTTTCCTGCACCAACACAAGTGCGAAAAGTGGTTTTTCAACACTAACACAAGTGCAAAAAGTGTTTTTTCAACACTATCACAAGTGCAAAAAGTGTTTTTTCCACACTAATACAAGTGCAAAAGTGGTTTCCTGCACCAACACAAGTGCAAAAAGAGGTTTTTCAACACTAACACAAGTGCGAAAAGTGGTTTTTCAACACTATCGCAAGTGCAAAAAGTGTTTTTTCCACACTAATACAAGTGCAAAAGTGGTTTCCTGCACCAACACAAGTGCGAAAAGTGGTTTTTCAACACTAACACAAGTACGAAAAGTGGTTTTTCAACACTAACACAAGTGCGAAAAGTGGTTTTTCCACACTAATAGAAGTGCAAAAGTGGTTTCCTGCACCAACACAAGTGCGAAAAGTGGTTTTTCAACACAAACACAAGTGCAAAAAGTGTTTTTTCAACACTATCACAAGTGCAAAAAGTGTTTTTTCCACACTAATACAAGTGCAAAAGTGGTTTCCTGCACCAACACAAGAGCGAAAAGTGGTTTTTCAACACTAACACAAGTGCAAAAAGTGGATTTTCAACACTAACACAAGTGCAAAAAGTGGTTTTTAAACACTAACACAAGTGCGAAAAGTGGTTTTTCAACACTAACACAAGTGCGAAAAGTGGTTTTTCAACACTAACACAAGTGCGAAAAGTGGTTTTTCCACACTAATACAAGTGCAAAAGTGGTTTCCTGCACCAACACAAGTGCGAAAAGTGGTTTTTCAACACTAACACAAGTGCGAAAAGTGGTTTTTCAACACGATCACAAGTGCAAAAAGTGTTTTTTCCACACTAATACAAGTGCAAAAGTGGTTTCCTGCACCAACACAAGTGCGAAAAGTGGTTTTTCAACACTAACACAAGTGCAAAAAGTGGTTTCCTGCACCAACACAAGTGCAAAAAGTGGTTTTTCAACACTAACACAAGTGTGAAAAGTGGTTTTTCAACACTATCACAAGTGCAAAAAGTGTGTTTTCCACACTAATACAAGTGCAAAAGTGGTTTCCTGCACCAACACAAGTGCGAAAAGTGGTTTTTCAAGACTAACACAAGTGCGAAAAGTGGTTTTTCAACACTATCACAAGTGCAAAAAGTGTTTTTTCCACAATAATACAAGTGCAAAAGTGGTTTCCTGCACCAACGCAAGTGCGAAAAGTGGTTTTTCAACACTAACACAAGTGCGAAAAGTGGTTTTTCAACACTATCACAAGTGCAAAAAGTGTTTTTTCCACACTAATACAAGTGCAAAAGTGGTTTCCTGCACCAACACAAGTGCGAAAAGTGGATTTTCAACACTAACACAAGTGCGAAAAGTGGTTTTTCAACACTAACACAAGTGCGAAAAGTGGTTTTTCAACACTAACACAAGTGCGAAAAGTGGTTTTCCACACTAATACAAGTGCAAAAGTGGTTTCCTGCACCAACACAAGTGCGAAAAGTTGTTTTTCAACACTAACACAAGTGCGAAAAGTGGTTTTTCAACACTAACACAAGTGCGAGAAGTGGTTTTTCCACACTAACACAGGTGCGAAAAGTGGTTTTTCCACACTAATACAAGTGCAAAAGTGGTTTCCTGTACCAACACAAGTGCGAAAAGTGGTTTTTCAACACTAACACAAGTGCAAAAAGTGGTTTTTCAACACTATCACAAGTGCAAAAAGTGTTTTTTCCACACTAATACAAGTGCAAAAGTGGTTTGCCTGCACCAACACAAGTGCGAAAAGTGGTTTTTCAACACTAACACAAGTACGAAAAGTGGTTTTTCAACACTATCACAAGTGCAAAAAGTGTTTTTTCCACACTAATACAAGTGCAAAAGTGGTTTCCTCCACCAACACAAGTGCGAAAAGTGGATTTTCAACACTAACACAAGTGCGAAAAGTGGGTTTTCAACACTAATACAAGTGCGAAAAGTGGTTTCCTTCACCAACACCAGTGCGAAAAGTGGTTTTTCAACACTAACACAAGTGCGAAAAGTGGTTTTTCCACACTAATACAAGTGCAAAAGTGGTTTCCTGCACCAACACAAGTGCGAAAAGTGGTTTTTCAACACTAACACAAGTGCGAAAAGTGGTTTTTCAACACTATCACAAGTGCAAAAAGTGTTTTTCCCACACTAATACAAGTGCAAAAGTGGTTTCCTGTACCAACACAAGAGCGAAAAGTGGTTTTTCAACACTAACACAAGTGCGAAAAGTGGTTTTTCAACACTATCACAAGTGCAAAGAGTGTTTTTTCCACACTAATACAAGTGCAAAAGTGGTTTCCTGCACCAACACAAGTGCGAAAAGTGGTTTTCAACACTAACACAAGTACGAAAAGTGGTTTTTCAACACTATCACAAGTGCAAAAAGTGTTTTTTCCACACTAATACAAGTGCAAAAGTGGTTTCCTGCACCAACACAAGTGCGAAAAGTGGTTTTTCAACACAAACACAAGTGCAAAAAGTGTTTTTTCAACACTATCACAAGTGCAAAAAGTGTTTTTTCCACACTAATACAAGTGCAAAAGTGGTTTCCTGCACCAACACAAGAGCGAAAAGTGGTTTTTCAACACTAACACAAGTGCAAAAAGTGGATTTTCAACACTAACACAAGTGCAAAAAGTGGTTTTTAAACACTAACACAAGTGCGAAAAGTGGTTTTTCAACACTAACACAAGTGCGAAAAGTGGTTTTTCAACACTAACACAAGTGCGAAAAGTGGTTTTTCCACACTAATACAAGTGCAAAAGTGGTTTCCTGCACCAACACAAGTGCGAAAAGTGGTTTTTCAACACTAACACAAGTGCGAAAAGTGGTTTTTCAACACGATCACAAGTGCAAAAAGTGTTTTTTCCACACTAATACAAGTGCAAAAGTGGTTTCCTGCACCAACACAAGTGCGAAAAGTGGTTTTTCAACACTAACACAAGTGCAAAAAGTGGTTTCCTGCACCAACACAAGTGCAAAAAGTGGTTTTTCAACACTAACACAAGTGTGAAAAGTGGTTTTTCAACACTATCACAAGTGCAAAAAGTGTGTTTTCCACACTAATACAAGTGCAAAAGTGGTTTCCTGCACCAACACAAGTGCGAAAAGTGGTTTTTCAAGACTAACACAAGTGCGAAAAGTGGTTTTTCAACACTATCACAAGTGCAAAAAGTGTTTTTTCCACACTAATACAAGTGCAAAAGTGGTTTCCTGCACCAACGCAAGTGCGAAAAGTGGTTTTTCAACACTAACACAAGTGCGAAAAGTGGTTTTTCAACACTATCACAAGTGCAAAAAGTGTTTTTTCCACACTAATACAAGTGCAAAAGTGGTTTCCTGCACCAACACAAGTGCGAAAAGTGGATTTTCAACACTAACACAAGTGCGAAAAGTGGTTTTTCAACACTAACACAAGTGCGAAAAGTGGTTTTTCAACACTAACACAAGTGCGAAAAGTGGTTTTCCACACTAATACAAGTGCAAAAGTGGTTTCCTGCACCAACACAAGTGCGAAAAGTTGTTTTTCAACACTAACACAAGTGCGAAAAGTGGTTTTTCAACACTAACACAAGTGCGAAAAGTGGTTTTTCCACACTAACACAGGTGCAAAAAGTGGTTTTTCCACACTAATACAAGTGCAAAAGTGGTTTCCTGTACCAACACAAGTGCGAAAAGTGGTTTTTCAACACTAACACAAGTGCAAAAAGTGGTTTTTCAACACTATCACAAGTGCAAAAAGTGTTTTTTCCACACTAATACAAGTGCAAAAGTGGTTTGCCTGCACCAACACAAGTGCGAAAAGTGGTTTTTCAACACTAACACAAGTACGAAAAGTGGTTTTTCAACACTATCACAAGTGCAAAAAGTGTTTTTTCCACACTAATACAAGTGCAAAAGTGGTTTCCTCCACCAACACAAGTGCGAAAAGTGGATTTTCAACACTAACACAAGTGCGAAAAGTGGGTTTTCAACACTAATACAAGTGCGAAAAGTGGTTTCCTTCACCAACACCAGTGCGAAAAGTGGTTTTTCAACACTAACACAAGTGCGAAAAGTGGTTTTTCCACACTAATACAAGTGCAAAAGTGGTTTCCTGCACCAACACAAGTGCGAAAAGTGGTTTTTCAACACTAACACAAGTGCGAAAAGTGGTTTTTCAACGCTATCACAAGTGCAAAAAGTGTTTTTCCCACAATAATACAAGTGCAAAAGTGGTTTCCTGTACCAACACAAGAGCGAAAAGTGGTTTTTCAACACTAACACAAGTGCGAAAAGTGGTTTTTCAACACTATCACAAGTGCAAAGAGTGTTTTTTCCACACTAATACAAGTGCAAAAGTGGTTTCCTGCACCAACACAAGTGCGAAAAGTGGTTTTTCAACACTAACACAAGTACGAAAAGTGGTTTTTCAACACTATCACAAGTGCAAAAAGTGTTTTTTCCACACTAATACAAGTGCAAAAATGGTTTCCTGCACCAACACAAGTGCGAAAAGTGGTTTTTCAACCCTAACACAAGTGCAAAAAGTGGTTTTTCAACACTAACACAAGTGCGAAAAGTGGTTTTTCCACACTAATAGAAGTGCAAAAGTGGTTTCCTGCACCAACACAAGTGCGAAAAGTGGTTTTTCAACACTAACACAAGTGCAAAAAGTGTTTTTTCAACACTATCACAAGTGCAAAAAGTGTTTTTTCCACACTAATACAAGTGCAAAAGTGGTTTCCTGCACCAACACAAGAGCGAAAAGTGGTTTTTCAACACTAACACAAGTGCGAAAAGTGGTTTTTCAACACTAACACAAGTGCGAAAAGTGGTTTTTCCACACTAATACAAGTGCAAAAGTGGTTTCCTGCACCAACACAAGTGCGAAAAGTGGTTTTTCAACACTAACACAAGTGCGAAAAGTGGTTTTTCAACACGATCACAAGTGCAAAAAGTGTTTTTTCCACACTAATACAAGTGCAAAAGTGGTTTCCTGCACCAACACAAGTGCGAAAAGTGGTTTTTCAACACTAACACAAGTGCAAAAAGTGTTTTTTCAACACTATCACAAGTGCAAAAAGTGTTTTTTCCACACTAATACAAGTGCAAAAGTGGTTTCCTGCACCAACACAAGTGCAAAAAGAGGTTTTTCAACACTAACACAAGTGCGAAAAGTGGTTTTTCAACACTATCGCAAGTGCAAAAAGTGTTTTTTCCACACTAATACAAGTGCAAAAGTGGTTTCCTGCACCAACACAAGTGCGAAAAGTGGTTTTTCAACACTAACACAAGTGCGAAAAGTGGTTTTTCAACACTATCACAAGTGCAAAAAGTGTTTTTTCCACACTAATACAAGTGCAAAAGTGGTTTCCTGCACCAACGCAAGTGCAAAAAGTGGATTTTCAACACTAACACAAGTGCGAAAAGTGGTTTTTAAACACTAACACAAGTGCAAAAAGTGTTTTTTCAACACTATCACAAGTGCAAAAAGTGTTTTTTCCACACTAATACAAGTGCAAAAGTGGTTTCCTGCACCAACACAAGAGCGAAAAGTGGTTTTTCAACACTAACACAAGTGCGAAAAGTGGTTTTTCAACACTAACACAAGTGCGAAAAGTGGTTTTTCCACACTAATACAAGTGCAAAAGTGGTTTCCTGCACCAACACAAGTGCGAAAAGTGGTTTTTCAACACTAACACAAGTGCGAAAAGTGGTTTTTCAACACGATCACAAGTGCAAAAAGTGTTTTTTCCACACTAATACAAGTGCAAAAGTGGTTTCCTGCACCAACACAAGTGCGAAAAGTGGTTTTTCAACACTAACACAAGTGCAAAAAGTGTTTTTTCAACACTATCACAAGTGCAAAAAGTGTTTTTTCCACACTAATACAAGTGCAAAAGTGGTTTCCTGCACCAACACAAGTGCAAAAAGTGGTTTTTCAACACTAACACAAGTGTGAAAAGTGGTTTTTCAACACTATCACAAGTGCAAAAAGTGTGTTTTCCACACTAATACAAGTGCAAAAGTGGTTTCCTGCACCAACACAAGTGCGAAAAGTGGTTTTTCAAGACTAACACAAGTGCGAAAAGTGGTTTTTCAACACTATCACAAGTGCAAAAAGTGTTTTTTCCACACTAATACAAGTGCAAAAGTGGTTTCCTGCACCAACGCAAGTGCGAAAAGTGGTTTTTCAACACTAACACAAGTGCGAAAAGTGGTTTTTCAACACTATCACAAGTGCAAAAAGTGTTTTTTCCACACTAATACAAGTGCAAAAGTGGTTTCCTGCACCAACACAAGTGCGAAAAGTGGATTTTCAACACTAACACAAGTGCGAAAAGTGGTTTTTCAACACTAACACAAGTGCGAAAAGTGGTTTTTCAACACTAACACAAGTGCGAAAAGTGGTTTTCCACACTAATACAAGTGCAAAAGTGGTTTCCTGCACCAACACAAGTGCGAAAAGTTGTTTTTCAACACTAACACAAGTGCGAAAAGTGGTTTTTCAACACTAACACAAGTGCGAAAAGTGGTTTTTCCACACTAACACAGGTGCAAAAAGTGGTTTTTCCACACTAATACAAGTGCAAAAGTGGTTTCCTGTACCAACACAAGTGCGAAAAGTGGTTTTTCAACACTAACACAAGTGCAAAAAGTGGTTTTTCAACACTATCACAAGTGCAAAAAGTGTTTTTTCCACACTAATACAAGTGCAAAAGTGGTTTGCCTGCACCAACACAAGTGCGAAAAGTGGTTTTTCAACACTAACACAAGTACGAAAAGTGGTTTTTCAACACTATCACAAGTGCAAAAAGTGTTTTTTCCACACTAATACAAGTGCAAAAGTGGTTTCCTCCACCAACACAAGTGCGAAAAGTGGATTTTCAACACTAACACAAGTGCGAAAAGTGGGTTTTCAACACTAATACAAGTGCGAAAAGTGGTTTCCTTCACCAACACCAGTGCGAAAAGTGGTTTTTCAACACTAACACAAGTGCGAAAAGTGGTTTTTCCACACTAATACAAGTGCAAAAGTGGTTTCCTGCACCAACACAAGTGCGAAAAGTGGTTTTTCAACACTAACACAAGTGCGAAAAGTGGTTTTTCAACACTATCACAAGTGCAAAAAGTGTTTTTCCCACACTAATACAAGTGCAAAAGTGGTTTCCTGTACCAACACAAGAGCGAAAAGTGGTTTTTCAACACTAACACAAGTGCGAAAAGTGGTTTTTCAACACTATCACAAGTGCAAAGAGTGTTTTTTCCACACTAATACAAGTGCAAAAGTGGTTTCCTGCACCAACACAAGTGCGAAAAGTGGTTTTTCAACACTAACACAAGTACGAAAAGTGGTTTTTCAACACTATCACAAGTGCAAAAAGTGTTTTTTCCACACTAATACAAGTGCAAAAATGGTTTCCTGCACCAACACAAGTGCGAAAAGTGGTTTTTCAACCCTAACACAAGTGCAAAAAGTGGTTTTTCAACACTAACACAAGTGCGAAAAGTGGTTTTTCCACACTAATAGAAGTGCAAAAGTGGTTTCCTGCACCAACACAAGTGCGAAAAGTGGTTTTTCAACACTAACACAAGTGCAAAAAGTGTTTTTTCAACACTATCACAAGTGCAAAAAGTGTTTTTTCCACACTAATACAAGTGCAAAAGTGGTTTCCTGCACCAACACAAGAGCGAAAAGTGGTTTTTCAACACTAACACAAGTGCGAAAAGTGGTTTTTCAACACTAACACAAGTGCGAAAAGTGGTTTTTCCACACTAATACAAGTGCAAAAGTGGTTTCCTGCACCAACACAAGTGCGAAAAGTGGTTTTTCAACACTAACACAAGTGCGAAAAGTGGTTTTTCAACACGATCACAAGTGCAAAAAGTGTTTTTTCCACACTAATACAAGTGCAAAAGTGGTTTCCTGCACCAACACAAGTGCGAAAAGTGGTTTTTCAACACTAACACAAGTGCAAAAAGTGTTTTTTCAACACTATCACAAGTGCAAAAAGTGTTTTTTCCACACTAATACAAGTGCAAAAGTGGTTTCCTGCACCAACACAAGTGCAAAAAGAGGTTTTTCAACACTAACACAAGTGCGAAAAGTGGTTTTTCAACACTATCGCAAGTGCAAAAAGTGTTTTTTCCACACTAATACAAGTGCAAAAGTGGTTTCCTGCACCAACACAAGTGCGAAAAGTGGTTTTTCAACACTAACACAAGTGCGAAAAGTGGTTTTTCAACACTATCACAAGTGCAAAAAGTGTTTTTTCCACACTAATACAAGTGCAAAAGTGGTTTCCTGCACCAACGCAAGTGCAAAAAGTGGATTTTCAACACTAACACAAGTGCGAAAAGTGGTTTTTAAACACTAACACAAGTGCAAAAAGTGTTTTTTCAACACTATCACAAGTGCAAAAAGTGTTTTTTCCACACTAATACAAGTGCAAAAGTGGTTTCCTGCACCAACACAAGAGCGAAAAGTGGTTTTTCAACACTAACACAAGTGCGAAAAGTGGTTTTTCAACACTAACACAAGTGCGAAAAGTGGTTTTTCCACACTAATACAAGTGCAAAAGTGGTTTCCTGCACCAACACAAGTGCGAAAAGTGGTTTTTCAACACTAACACAAGTGCGAAAAGTGGTTTTTCAACACGATCACAAGTGCAAAAAGTGTTTTTTCCACACTAATACAAGTGCAAAAGTGGTTTCCTGCACCAACACAAGTGCGAAAAGTGGTTTTTCAACACTAACACAAGTGCAAAAAGTGTTTTTTCAACACTATCACAAGTGCAAAAAGTGTTTTTTCCACACTAATACAAGTGCAAAAGTGGTTTCCTGCACCAACACAAGTGCAAAAAGTGGTTTTTCAACACTAACACAAGTGTGAAAAGTGGTTTTTCAACACTATCACAAGTGCAAAAAGTGTGTTTTCCACACTAATACAAGTGCAAAAGTGGTTTCCTGCACCAACACAAGTGCGAAAAGTGGTTTTTCAAGACTAACACAAGTGCGAAAAGTGGTTTTTCAACACTATCACAAGTGCAAAAAGTGTTTTTTCCACACTAATACAAGTGCAAAAGTGGTTTCCTGCACCAACGCAAGTGCGAAAAGTGGTTTTTCAACACTAACACAAGTGCGAAAAGTGGTTTTTCAACACTATCACAAGTGCAAAAAGTGTTTTTTCCACACTAATACAAGTGCAAAAGTGGTTTCCTGCACCAACACAAGTGCGAAAAGTGGATTTTCAACACTAACACAAGTGCGAAAAGTGGTTTTTCAACACTAACACAAGTGCGAAAAGTGGTTTTTCAACACTAACACAAGTGCGAAAAGTGGTTTTCCACACTAATACAAGTGCAAAAGTGGTTTCCTGCACCAACACAAGTGCGAAAAGTTGTTTTTCAACACTAACACAAGTGCGAAAAGTGGTTTTTCAACACTAACACAAGTGCGAAAAGTGGTTTTTCCACACTAACACAGGTGCGAAAAGTGGTTTTTCCACACTAATACAAGTGCAAAAGTGGTTTCCTGTACCAACACAAGTGCGAAAAGTGGTTTTTCAACACTAACACAAGTGCAAAAAGTGGTTTTTCAACACTATCACAAGTGCAAAAAGTGTTTTTTCCACACTAATACAAGTGCAAAAGTGGTTTGCCTGCACCAACACAAGTGCGAAAAGTGGTTTTTCAACACTAACACAAGTACGAAAAGTGGTTTTTCAACACTATCACAAGTGCAAAAAGTGTTTTTTCCACACTAATACAAGTGCAAAAGTGGTTTCCTCCACCAACACAAGTGCGAAAAGTGGATTTTCAACACTAACACAAGTGCGAAAAGTGGGTTTTCAACACTAATACAAGTGCGAAAAGTGGTTTCCTTCACCAACACCAGTGCGAAAAGTGGTTTTTCAACACTAACACAAGTGCGAAAAGTGGTTTTTCCACACTAATACAAGTGCAAAAGTGGTTTCCTGCACCAACACAAGTGCGAAAAGTGGTTTTTCAACACTAACACAAGTGCGAAAAGTGGTTTTTCAACACTATCACAAGTGCAAAAAGTGTTTTTCCCACACTAATACAAGTGCAAAAGTGGTTTCCTGTACCAACACAAGAGCGAAAAGTGGTTTTTCAACACTAACACAAGTGCGAAAAGTGGTTTTTCAACACTATCACAAGTGCAAAGAGTGTTTTTTCCACACTAATACAAGTGCAAAAGTGGTTTCCTGCACCAACACAAGTGCGAAAAGTAGTTTTTCAACACTAACACAAGTACGAAAAGTGGTTTTTCAACACTATCACAAGTGCAAAAAGTGTTTTTTCCACACTAATACAAGTGCAAAAATGGTTTCCTGCACCAACACAAGTGCGAAAAGTGGTTTTTCAACCCTAACACAAGTGCAAAAAGTGGTTTTTCAACACTAACACAAGTGCGAAAAGTGGTTTTTCCACACTAATAGAAGTGCAAAAGTGGTTTCCTGCACCAACACAAGTGCGAAAAGTGGTTTTTCAACACTAACACAAGTGCAAAAAGTGTTTTTTCAACACTATCACAAGTGCAAAAAGTGTTTTTTCCACACTAATACAAGTGCAAAAGTGGTTTCCTGCACCAACACAAGAGCGAAAAGTGGTTTTTCAACACTAACACAAGTGCGAAAAGTGGTTTTTCAACACTAACACAAGTGCGAAAAGTGGTTTTTCCACACTAATACAAGTGCAAAAGTGGTTTCCTGCACCAACACAAGTGCGAAAAGTGGTTTTTCAACACTAACACAAGTGCGAAAAGTGGTTTTTCAACACGATCACAAGTGCAAAAAGTGTTTTTTCCACACTAATACAAGTGCAAAAGTGGTTTCCTGCACCAACACAAGTGCGAAAAGTGGTTTTTCAACACTAACACAAGTGCAAAAAGTGTTTTTTCAACACTATCACAAGTGCAAAAAGTGTTTTTTCCACACTAATACAAGTGCAAAAGTGGTTTCCTGCACCAACACAAGTGCAAAAAGAGGTTTTTCAACACTAACACAAGTGCGAAAAGTGGTTTTTCAACACTATCGCAAGTGCAAAAAGTGTTTTTTCCACAGTAATACAAGTGCAAAAGTGGTTTCCTGCACCAACACAAGTGCGAAAAGTGGTTTTTCAACACTAACACAAGTGCGAAAAGTGGTTTTTCAACACTATCACAAGTGCAAAAAGTGTTTTTTCCACACTAATACAAGTGCAAAAGTGGTTTCCTGCACCAACGCAAGTGCAAAAAGTGGATTTTCAACACTAACACAAGTGCGAAAAGTGGTTTTTAAACACTAACACAAGTGCGAAAAGTGGTTTTTCAACACTAACACAAGTGCGAAAAGTGGTTTTTCAACACTAACACAAGTGCGAAAAGTGGTTTTTCCACACTAATACAAGTGCAAAAGTGGTTTCCTGCACCAACACAAGTGCGAAAAGTGGTTTTTCAACACTAACACAAGTGCGAAAAGTGGTTTTTCAACACGATCACAAGTGCAAAAAGTGTTTTTTCCACACTAATACAAGTGCAAAAGTGGTTTCCTGCACCAACACAAGTGCGAAAAGTGGTTTTTCAACACTAACACAAGTGCAAAAAGTGTTTTTTCAACACTATCACAAGTGCAAAAAGTGTTTTTTCCACACTAATACAAGTGCAAAAGTGGTTTCCTGCACCAACACAAGTGCAAAAAGTGGTTTTTCAACACTAACACAAGTGCGAAAAGTGGTTTTTCAACACTATCACAAGTGCAAAAAGTGTGTTTTCCACACTAATACAAGTGCAAAAGTGGTTTCCTGCACCAACACAAGTGCGAAAAGTGGTTTTTCAACACTAACACAAGTGCGAAAAGTGGTTTTTCAACACTATCACAAGTGCAAAAAGTGTTTTTTCCACACTAATACAAGTGCAAAAGTGGTTTCCTGCACCAACGCAAGTGCGAAAAGTGGATTTTCAACACTAACACAAGTGCGAAAAGTGGTTTTTCAACACTAACACAAGTGCGAAAAGTGGTTTTTCAACACTAACACAAGTGCGAAAAGTGGTTTTTCAACACTAACACAAGTGCGAAAAGTGGTTTTTCAACACTAATACAAGTGCAAAAGTGGTTTCCTGCACCAACACAAGTGCGAAAAGTGGTTTTTCAACACTAACACAAGTGCGAAAAGTGGTTTTTCAACATGATCACAAGTGCAAAAAGTGTTTTTTCCACACTAATACAAGTGCAAAAGTGGTTTCCTGCACCAACACAAGTGCGAAAAGTGGTTTTTCAACACTAACACAAGTGCAAAAAGTGTTTTTTCAACACTATCACAAGTGCAAAAAGTGTTTTTTCCACACTAATACAAGTGCAAAAGTGGTTTCCTGCACCAACACAAGTGCGAAAAGTGGTTTTTCAACACTAACACAAGTGCGAAAAGTGGTTTTTCAACACTATCACAAGTGCAAAAAGTGTTTTTTCCACACTAATACAAGTGAAAAAGTGGTTCCCTGCACCAACACAAGTGCGAAAAGTGGATTTTCAACACTAACACAAGTGGGAAAAGTGGTTTTTCAACACTATCACAAGTGCAAAAAGTGTTTTTTCCACACTAATACAAGTGCAAAAGTGGTTTCCTGCACCAACACAAGTGCGAAAAGTGGTTTTTCAACACTAACACAAGTGCGAAAAGTGGTTTTTCAACACTATCACAAGTGCAAAAAGTGTTTTTTCCACACTAATACAAGTGCAAAAGTGGTTTCCTGCACCAACACAAGTGCGAAAAGTGGATTTTCAACACTAACACAAGTGCGAAAAGTGGTTTTTCAACACTAACACAAGTGCGAAAAGTGGTTTTTCAACACTAACACAAGTGCGAAAAGTGGTTTTTCCACACTAATACAAGTGCAAAAGTGGTTTCCTGCACCAACACAAGTGCGAAAAGTTGTTTTTCAACACTAACACAAGTGCGAAAAGTGGTTTTTCAACACTAACACAAGTGCGAAAAGTGGTTTTTCCACACTAACACAGTTGCGAAAAGTGGTTTTTCCACACTAATACAAGTGCAAAAGTGGTTTCCTGTACCAACACAAGTGCGAAAAGTGGTTTTTCAACACTAACACAAGTGCAAAAAGTGGTTTTTCAACACTATCACAAGTGCAAAAAGTGTTTTTTCCACACTAATACAAGTGCAAAAGTGGTTTGCCTGCACCAACACAAGTGCGAAAAGTGGTTTTTCAACACTAACACAAGTACGAAAAGTGGTTTTTCAACACTATCACAAGTGCAAAAAGTGTTTTTTCCACACTAATACAACTGCAAAAGTGGTTTCCTCCATCAACACAAGTGCGAAAAGTGGATTTTCAACACTAACACAAGTGCGAAAAGTGGGTTTTCAACACTAATACAAGTGCGAAAAGTGGTTTCCTTCACCAACACCAGTGCGAAAAGTGGTTTTTCAACACTAACACAAGTGGAAAAGTGGTTTTTCCACACTAATACAAGTGCAAAAGTGGTTTCCTGCACCAACACAAGTGCGAAAAGTGGTTTTTCAACACTAACACAAGTGCGAAAAGTGGTTTTTCAACACTATCACAAGTGCAAAAAGTGTTTTTCCCACACTAATACAAGTGCAAAAGTGGTTTCCTGTACCAACACAAGAGCGAAAAGTGGTTTTTCAACACTAACACAAGTGCGAAAAGTGGTTTTTCAACACTATCACAAGTGCAAAGAGTGTTTTTTCCACACTAATACAAGTGCAAAAGTGGTTTCCTGCACCAACACAAGTGCGAAAAGTGGTTTTTCAACACTAACACAAGTACGAAAAGTGGTTTTTCAACACTAACACAAGTGCGAAAAGTGGTTTTTCCACACTAATAGAAGTGCAAAAGTGGTTTCCTGCACCAACACAAGTGCGAAAAGTGGTTTTTCAACACTAACACAAGTGCAAAAAGTGTTTTTTCAACACTATCACAAGTGCAAAAAGTGTTTTTTCCACACGAATACAAGTGCAAAAGTGGTTTCCTGCACCAACACAAGAGCGAAAAGTGGTTTTTCAACACTAACACAAGTGCGAAAAGTGGTTTTTCAACACTAACACAAGTGCGAAAAGTGGTTTTTCCACACTAATACAAGTGCAAAAGTGGTTTCCTGCACTAACACAAGTGCGAAAAGTGGTTTTTCAACACTAACACAAGTGCGAAAAGTGGTTTTTCAACACGATCACAAGTGCAAAAAGTGTTTTTTCCACACTAATACAAGTGCAAAAGTGGTTTCCTGCACCAACACAAGTGCGAAAAGTGGTTTTTCAACACTAACACGGGTGCAAAAAGTGTTTTTTCAACACCATCACAAGTGCAAAAAGTGTTTTTTCCACACTAATACAAGTGCAAAAGTGGTTTCCTGCACCAACACAAGTGCGAAAAGTGGTTTTTCAACACTAACACAAGTGCGAAAAGTGGTTTTTCAACACTATCACAAGTGCAAAAAGTGTTTTTTCCACACTAATACAAGTGAAAAAGTGGTTCCCTGCACCAACACAAGTGCGAAAAGTGGATTTTCAACACTAACACAAGTGGGAAAAGTGGTTTTTCAACACTATCACAAGTGCAAAAAGTGTTTTTTCCACACTAATACAAGTGCAAAAGTGGTTTCCTGCACCAACACAAGTGCGAAAAGTGGTTTTTGAACACTAACACAAGTGCGAAAAGTGGTTTTTCAACACTATCACAAGTGCAAAAAGTGTTTTTTCCACACTAATACAAGTGCAAAAGTGGTTTCCTGCACCAACACAAGTGCGAAAAGTGGTTTTTCAACACTAACACAAGTGCGAAAAGTGGTTTTTCAACACTATCACAAGTGCAAAAAGTGTTTTTTCCACACTAATACAAGTGCAAAAGTGGTTTCCTGCACCAACACAAGTGCGAAAAGTGGATTTTCAACACTAACACAAGTGCGAAAAGTGGTTTTTCAACACTAACACAAGTGCGAAAAGTGGTTTTTCAACACTAACACAAGTGCGAAAAGTGGTTTTTCCACACTAATACAAGTGCAAAAGTGGTTTCCTGCACCAACACAAGTGCGAAAAGTTGTTTTTCAACACTAACACAAGTGCGAAAAGTGGTTTTTCAACACTAACACAAGTGCGTAAAGTGGTTTTTCCACACTAACACAGGTGCGAAAAGTGGTTTTTCCACACTAATACAAGTGCAAAAGTGGTTTCCTGTCCCAACACAAGTGCGAAAAGTGGTTTTTCAACACTAACACAAGTGCGAAAAGTGATTTTTCAACACTATCACAAGTGCAAAAAGTGTTTTTTCCACACTAATACAAGTGCAAAAGTGGTTTGCCTGCACCAACACAAGTGCGAAAAGTGGTTTTTCAACACTAACACAAGTACGAAAAGTGGTTTTTCAACACTATCACAAGTGCAAAAAGTGTTTTTTCCACACTAATACAAGTGCAAAAGTGGTTTCCTCCACCAACACAAGTGGGAAAAGTGGATTTTCAACACTAACACAAGTGCGAAAAGTGGGTTTTCAACATTAATACAAGTGCGAAAAGTGGTTTTTCAACACTAACACAAGTGCGAAAAGTGGTTTTTCCACACTAATACAAGTGCAAAAAGTGGTTTTTCAACACTATCACAAGTGCAAAAAGTGTTTTTTCCACACTAATACAAGTGCAAAAGTGGTTTCCTGCACCAACACAAGTGCAAAAAGTGGTTTTTCAACACTAACACAAGTGCGAAAAGTGGTTTTTCAACACTATCACAAGTGCAAAAAGTGTGTTTTCCACACTAATACAAGTGCAAAAGTGGTTTCCTGCACCAACACAAGTGCAAAAAGTGGTTTTTCAACACTAACACAAGTGCGAAAAGTGGTTTTTCAACACTAACACAAGTGCGAAAAGTGGTTTTTCAACACTATCACAAGTGCAAAAAGTGTTTTTTCCACACTAATACAAGTGCAAAAGTGGTTTCCTGCACCAACGCAAGTGCGAAAAGTGGATTTTCAACACTAACACAAGTGCGAAAAGTGGTTTTTCAACACTAACACAAGTGCGAAAAGTGGTTTTTCAACACTAACACAAGTGCGAAAAGTGGTTTTTCAACACTAACACAAGTGCGAAAAGTGGTTTTTCAACACTAATACAAGTGCAAAAGTGGTTTCCTGCACCAACACAAGTGCGAAAAGTGGTTTTTCAACACTAACACAAGTGCGAAAAGTGGTTTTTCAACACGATCACAAGTGCAAAAAGTGTTTTTTCCACACTAATACAAGTGCAAAAGTGGTTTCCTGCACCAACACAAGTGCGAAAAGTGGTTTTTCAACACTAACACAAGTGCAAAAAGTGTTTTTTCAACACTATCACAAGTGCAAAAAGTGTTTTTTCCACACTAATACAAGTGCAAAAGTGGTTTCCTGCACCAACACAAGTGCGAAAAGTGGTTTTTCAACACTAACACAAGTGCGAAAAGTGGTTTTTCAACACTATCACAAGTGCAAAAAGTGTTTTTTCCACACTAATACAAGTGAAAAAGTGGTTCCCTGCACCAACACAAGTGCGAAAAGTGGATTTTCAACACTAACACAAGTGGGAAAAGTGGTTTTTCAACACTATCACAAGTGCAAAAAGTGTTTTTTCCACACTAATACAAGTGCAAAAGTGGTTTCCTGCACCAACACAAGTGCGAAAAGTGGTTTTTCAACACTAACACAAGTGCGAAAAGTGGTTTTTCAACACTATCACAAGTGCAAAAAGTGTTTTTTCCACACTAATACAAGTGCAAAAGTGGTTTCCTGCACCAACACAAGTGCGAAAAGTGGATTTTCAACACTAACACAAGTGCGAAAAGTGGTTTTTCAACACTAACACAAGTGCGAAAAGTGGTTTTTCAACACTAACACAAGTGCGAAAAGTGGTTTTTCCACACGAATACAAGTGCAAAAGTGGTTTCCTGCACCAACACAAGTGCGAAAAGTTGTTTTTCAACACTAACACAAGTGCGAAAAGTGGTTTTTCAACACTAACACAAGTGCGAAAAGTGGTTTTTCCACACTAACACAGGTGCGAAAAGTGGTTTTTCCACACTAATACAAGTGCAAAAGTGGTTTCCTGTACCAACACAAGTGCGAAAAGTGGTTTTTCAACACTAACACAAGCGCAAAAAGTGGTTTTTCAACACTATCACAAGTGCAAAAAGTGTTTTTTCCACACTAATACAAGTGCAAAAGTGGTTTGCCTGCACCAACACAAGTGCGAAAAGTGGTTTTTCAACACTAACACAAGTACGAAAAGTGGTTTTTCAACACTATCACAAGTGCAAAAAGTGTTTTTTCCACACTAATACAAGTGCAAAAGTGGTTTCCTCCACCAACACAAGTGCGAAAAGTGGATTTTCAACACTAACACAAGTGCGAAAAGTGGGTTTTCAACACTAATACAAGTGCGAAAAGTGGTTTCCTTCACCAACACCAGTGCGAAAAGTGGTTTTTCAACACTAACACAAGTGCGAAAAGTGGTTTTTCCACACTAATACAAGTGCAAAAGTGGTTTCCTGCACCAACACAAGTGCGAAAAGTGGTTTTTCAACACTAACACAAGTGCGAAAAGTGGTTTTTCAACACTATCACAAGTGCAAAAAGTGTTTTTCCCACACTAATACAAGTGCAAAAGTGGTTTCCTGTACCAACACAAGAGCGAAAAGTGGTTTTTCAACACTAACACAAGTGCGAAAAGTGGTTTTTCAACACTATCACAAGTGCAAAGAGTGTTTTTTCCACACTAATACAAGTGCAAAAGTGGTTTCCTGCACCAACACAAGTGCGAAAAGTGGTTTTTCAACACTAACACAAGTACGAAAAGTGGTTTTTCAACACTATCACAAGTGCAAAAAGTGTTTTTTCCACACTAATACAAGTGCAAAAAGGGTTTCCTGCACCAACACAAGTGCGAAAAGTGGTTTTTCAACACTAACACAAGTGCAAAAAGTGGTTTTTCAACACTAACACAAGTGCGAAAAGTGGTTTTTCCACACTAATAGAAGTGCAAAAGTGGTTTCCTGCACCAACACAAGTGCGAAAAGTGGTTTTTCAACACTAACACAAGTGCAAAAAGTGTTTTTTCAACACTATCACAAGTGCAAAAAGTGTTTTTTTCCACACTAATACAAGTGCAAAAGTGGTTTCCTGCACCAACACAAGAGCGAAAAGTGGTTTTTCAACACTAACACAAGTGCGAAAAGTGGTTTTTCAACACTAACACAAGTGCGAAAAGTGGTTTTTCCACACTAATACAAGTGCAAAAGTGGTTTCCTGCACTAACACAAGTGCGAAAAGTGGTTTTTCAACACTAACACAAGTGCGAAAAGTGGTTTTTCAACACGATCACAAGTGCAAAAAGTGTTTTTTCCACACTAATACAAGTGCAAAAGTGGTTTCCTGCACCAACACAAGTGCGAAAAGTGGTTTTTCAACACTAACACAAGTGCAAAAAGTGTTTTTTCAACACTATCACAAGTGCAAAAAGTGTTTTTTCCACACTAATACAAGTGCAAAAGTGGTTTCCTGCACCAACACAAGTGCGAAAAGTGGTTTTTCAACACTAACACAAGTGCGAAAAGTGGTTTTTCAACACTATCACAAGTGCAAAAAGTGTTTTTTCCACACTAATACAAGTGAAAAAGTGGTTCCCTGCACCAACACAAGTGCGAAAAGTGGATTTTCAACACTAACACAAGTGGGAAAAGTGGTTTTTCAACACTATCACAAGTGCAAAAAGTGTTTTTTCCACACTAATACAAGTGCAAAAGTGGTTTCCTGCACCAACACAAGTGCGAAAAGTGGTTTTTGAACACTAACACAAGTGCGAAAAGTAGTTTTTCAACACTACCACAAGTGCAAAAAGTGTTTTTTCCACACTAATACAAGTGCAAAAGTGGTTTCCTGCACCAACACAAGTGCGAAAAGTGGTTTTTCAACACTAACACAAGTGCGAAAAGTGGTTTTTCAACACTATCACAAGTGCAAAAAGTGTTTTTTCCACACTAATACAAGTGCAAAAGTGGTTTCCTGCACCAACACAAGTGCGAAAAGTGGATTTTCAACACTAACACAAGTGCGAAAAGTGGTTTTTCAACACTAACACAAATGCGAAAAGTGGTTTTTCAACACTAACACAAGTGCGAAAAGTGGTTTTTCCACACTAATACAAGTGCAAAAGTGGTTTCCTGCACCAACACAAGTGCGAAAAGTTGTTTTTCAACACTAACACAAGTGCGAAAAGTGGTTTTTCAACACTAACACAAGTGCGAAAAGTGGTTTTTCCACACTAACACAGGTGCGAAAAGTGGTTTTTCCACACTAATACAAGTGCAAAAGTGGTTTCCTGTTCCAACACAAGTGCGAAAAGTGGTTTTTCAACACTAACACAAGTGCGAAAAGTGGTTTTTCAACACTATCACAAGTGCAAAAAGTGTTTTTTCCACACTAATACAAGTGCAAAAGTGGTTTGCCTGCACCAACACAAGTGCGAAAAGTGGTTTTTCAACACTAACACAAGTACGAAAAGTGGTTTTTCAACACTATCACAAGTGCAAAAAGTGTTTTTTCCACACTAATACAAGTGCAAAAGTGGTTTCCTCCACCAACACAAGTGGGAAAAGTGGATTTTCAACACTAACACAATTGCGAAAAGTGGGTTTTCAACACTAATACAAGTGCGAAAAGTGGTTTCCTTCACCAACACCAGTGCGAAAAGTGGTTTTTCAACACTAACACAAGTGCGAAAAGTGGTTTTTCCACACTAATACAAGTGCAAAAGTGGTTTCCTGCACCAACACAAGTGCGAAAAGTGGTTTTTCAACACTAACACAAGTACGAAAAGTGGTTTTTCAACACTATCACAAGTGCAAAAAGTGTTTTTTCCACACTAATACAAGTGCAAAAGTGGTTTCCTCCACCAACACAAGTGGGAAAAGTGGATTTTCAACACTAACACAAGTGCGAAAAGTGGGTTTTCAACATTAATACAAGTGCGAAAAGTGGTTTTTCAACACTAACACAAGTGCGAAAAGTGGTTTTTCCACACTAATACAAGTGCAAAAAGTGGTTTTTCAACACTATCACAAGTGCAAAAAGTGTTTTTTCCACACTAATACAAGTGCAAAAGTGGTTTCCTGCACCAACACAAGTGCAAAAAGTGGTTTTTCAACACTAACACAAGTGCGAAAAGTGGTTTTTCAACACTATCACAAGTGCAAAAAGTGTGTTTTCCACACTAATACAAGTGCAAAAGTGGTTTCCTGCACCAACACAAGTGCGAAAAGTGGTTTTTCAACACTAACACAAGTGCGAAAAGTGGTTTTTCAACACTAACACAAGTGCGAAAAGTGGTTTTTCAACACTATCACAAGTGCAAAAAGTGTTTTTTCCACACTAATACAAGTGCAAAAGTGGTTTCCTGCACCAACGCAAGTGCGAAAAGTGGATTTTCAACACTAACACAAGTGCGAAAAGTGGTTTTTCAACACTAACACAAGTGCGAAAAGTGGTTTTTCAACACTAACACAAGTGCGAAAAGTGGTTTTTCAACACTAACACAAGTGCGAAAAGTGGTTTTTCAACACTAATACAAGTGCAAAAGTGGTTTCCTGCACCAACACAAGTGCGAAAAGTGGTTTTTCAACACTAACACAAGTGCGAAAAGTGGTTTTTCAACACGATCACAAGTGCAAAAAGTGTTTTTTCCACACTAATACAAGTGCAAAAGTGGTTTCCTGCACCAACACAAGTGCGAAAAGTGGTTTTTCAACACTAACACAAGTGCAAAAAGTGTTTTTTCAACACTATCACAAGTGCAAAAAGTGTTTTTTCCACACTAATACAAGTGCAAAAGTGGTTTCCTGCACCAACACAAGTGCGAAAAGTGGTTTTTCAACACTAACACAAGTGCGAAAAGTGGTTTTTCAACACTATCACAAGTGCAAAAAGTGTTTTTTCCACACTAATACAAGTGAAAAAGTGGTTCCCTGCACCAACACAAGTGCGAAAAGTGGATTTTCAACACTAACACAAGTGGGAAAAGTGGTTTTTCAACACTATCACAAGTGCAAAAAGTGTTTTTTCCACACTAATACAAGTGCAAAAGTGGTTTCCTGCACCAACACAAGTGCGAAAAGTGGTTTTTCAACACTAACACAAGTGCGAAAAGTGGTTTTTCAACACTATCACAAGTGCAAAAAGTGTTTTTTCCACACTAATACAAGTGCAAAAGTGGTTTCCTGCACCAACACAAGTGCGAAAAGTGGATTTTCAACACTAACACAAGTGCGAAAAGTGGTTTTTCAACACTAACACAAGTGCGAAAAGTGGTTTTTCAACACTAACACAAGTGCGAAAAGTGGTTTTTCCACACGAATACAAGTGCAAAAGTGGTTTCCTGCACCAACACAAGTGCGAAAAGTTGTTTTTCAACACTAACACAAGTGCGAAAAGTGGTTTTTCAACACTAACACAAGTGCGAAAAGTGGTTTTTCCACACTAACACAGGTGCGAAAAGTGGTTTTTCCACACTAATACAAGTGCAAAAGTGGTTTCCTGTACCAACACAAGTGCGAAAAGTGGTTTTTCAACACTAACACAAGTGCAAAAAGTGGTTTTTCAACACTATCACAAGTGCAAAAAGTGTTTTTTCCACACTAATACAAGTGCAAAAGTGGTTTGCCTGCACCAACACAAGTGCGAAAAGTGGTTTTTCAACACTAACACAAGTACGAAAAGTGGTTTTTCAACACTATCACAAGTGCAAAAAGTGTTTTTTCCACACTAATACAAGTGCAAAAGTGGTTTCCTCCACCAACACAAGTGCGAAAAGTGGATTTTCAACACTAACACAAGTGCGAAAAGTGGGTTTTCAACACTAATACAAGTGCGAAAAGTGGTTTCCTTCACCAACACCAGTGCGAAAAGTGGTTTTTCAACACTAACACAAGTGCGAAAAGTGGTTTTTCCACACTAATACAAGTGCAAAAGTGGTTTCCTGCACCAACACAAGTGCGAAAAGTGGTTTTTCAACACTAACACAAGTGCGAAAAGTGGTTTTTCAACACTATCACAAGTGCAAAAAGTGTTTTTCCCACACTAATACAAGTGCAAAAGTGGTTTCCTGTACCAACACAAGAGCGAAAAGTGGTTTTTCAACACTAACACAAGTGCGAAAAGTGGTTTTTCAACACTATCACAAGTGCAAAGAGTGTTTTTTCCACATTAATACAAGTGCAAAAGTGGTTTCCTGCACCAACACAAGTGCGAAAAGTGGTTTTTCAACACTAACACAAGTACGAAAAGTGGTTTTTCAACACTATCACAAGTGCAAAAAGTGTTTTTTCCACACTAATACAAGTGCAAAAATGGTTTCCTGCACCAACACAAGTGCGAAAAGTGGTTTTTCAACACTAACACAAGTGCAAAAAGTGGTTTTTCAACACTAACACAAGTGCGAAAAGTGGTTTTTCCACACTAATAGAAGTGCAAAAGTGGTTTCCTGCACCAACACAAGTGCGAAAAGTGGTTTTTCAACACTAACACAAGTGCAAAAAGTGTTTTTTCAACACTATCACAAGTGCAAAAAGTGTTTTTTTCCACACTAATACAAGTGCAAAAGTGGTTTCCTGCACCAACACAAGAGCGAAAAGTGGTTTTTCAACACTAACACAAGTGCGAAAAGTGGTTTTTCAACACTAACACAAGTGCGAAAAGTGGTTTTTCCACACTAATACAAGTGCAAAAGTGGTTTCCTGCACTAACACAAGTGCGAAAAGTGGTTTTTCAACACTAACACAAGTGCGAAAAGTGGTTTTTCAACACGATCACAAGTGCAAAAAGTGTTTTTTCCACACTAATACAAGTGCAAAAGTGGTTTCCTGCACCAACACAAGTGCGAAAAGTGGTTTTTCAACACTAACACAAGTGCAAAAAGTGTTTTTTCAACACTATCACAAGTAGTGTAATAATGTTGCTTCTGGGACACCTCCGTTTAACATGGGAAATCCCTATCTAATGTCATTTACCCCCTTGTCTTTTTCAAAAATCATAAACACCTCTATTTCTCCCACCCTCATCTTTATAAACCTTTTGTCTGTAGTACCTATCCTTAATGTTGTTCATTAGACCACTCAAACACTACAAATATTTGTTTTCTCTTATAGACCTATCATCCTTCTTCTACATATCATCTGGCAGATTAATCTTTGACCCATTCACTTCCATATTAATTCTTTCCCTCCCTCATTGCCCCTAAACACCTATATTTCTCTCACCCTGTTCTTTACGAACCTTCTAACCTTTTGACATGTTATCCTTATTCATTAGACCACTTAAACACCTGTGATCCTTCTGACCTTATGGACCTTTTAACCTTTTACTCTTAATATCATCTGGTGAATATAACCCACTCAAACAACGACCCTACAAATATTTGTTTATGCGTGGGAAATAATTTAATTCTCCTACAACTCTCTTCACCATCTAATATATTAACAAAAAATATGTTTGAGTTTGGTTCTTTATTAAGATATTTTAACTGAGCTAAGATAAAATGGTAAACCTCCCTCAATGTTCTTGCTTGAGCGCCTCCAGTGCCACATACCATTTTTAAATTAAAGTATATATTTTCCTGACAACCATCAAAGTTTTCCGTCCACTCAAAAATATTTCCATCTTTTTTACCCAATTCACCGGTATTTAAATTAATTCTCTTATTTGTTTTGTGAACTTTTTTACCAGTTGCCTTTTCAATTATACCTATTTGATATTTTTCACATTCATTATGTTTTCCATTTATATACCAAGGTTGATTACACCTCCACTCTTTAGTCTGGTTGATACTTGGTTCTATCATTTATATGATAGTAAAAAAGGCGGCGGTAGCCCGTTAAAATCCCCAACCCCCCCCTTTTTAACTTATCACTTATATATATCTTATCACTTATATATATCTTATCACTTATGTATATCTTATCACTTATATATATCTTATCACTTATATATATATCTTATCACTTATATACTTATATAACCATAAGGGAGACTATCAATTCCATTTTCTAAAATAAACCTCTTATCATCAAAAGCCCCCAATGCTTTCTTATTTATCTCTTCTGAATATAATTGATGTTTATAACTTCTTATTCCATTAATCTTTCTAAACTCTTCTTTCTTTGTTGTTAAACAGTTATAATAATCCTTAAAGTTTATTGTTTCTTTAATAACATTTTTCTTTACACCTTTTAACTTCTTATCAGTCTTTTCAACGTTATTCACAATGTATTTATAAGCATAAGCCTTTGACCTCAATCCCACAAATTCACTCATAACATTTCCTCCTAATTCATCCTTGAACTTTCCAATCACCTTTTTATTTTTAGAAGAGAACAACTCACTCTCTGGACTGTAATTACTCGTGTCATAGATATTAATGTCTCTTTTCATGTCTGAATAAACATCGTTGGTATTAATTTTCAAAATAAAACTATCTGTATCCATATAAAGTAGATTAACATCATTTTGATATTTCTTCCTCAAGTTATTATAAAAGTAATCATACATTAATGACTTTGATAAATCAAGAATTGTTGTTCCAATATAAATAGGTTTGTTCATTTCAATACTCTCTTTAATCAAATGGATCGCACAAAAGTTCTCAGTAAAGACCTCAGCTCGAGTAAAACTCGGTCTATTAATTAATTTTGATGCTTGTTCCCAAGATGTTGATAGTCTGATATTTTGTCTTTTCCTCACATTCTCCATAGTCTTACCAAAGACCGCATTATTCATCAATTTATAAAAGTCTTTCTCAAAATCTGTTTTTGACTCTGTTCTTCTTTGTGTATTAAAATCAATGTACCCCTTTAACCAATGACTTTGATTGAACTTTAGAACCCTATGGATCTTCCCTACTCTTAGACCTTTTGATAAATATTGTCGCAAATTTCTTTGGTGTAGAACATAATTTTTCTTGTTATATAATGTAGTAAGTAATTTTTCTGTTGATTCACCTATATCAAACGATCGTTGATAATCACTCAACCATTCTTTCTTTGGACTTGCTTTCTCACAAGCAAATGGGAGATCTTTGTGTAGGTTATGGAGTTCCTCTGGATATTTTAAATCAATTTCAAAATAATAACCAACTTTTTCTTCATCCAATTCTTTTTGTGTAGAGATACATACATCTTGTAAAACGTTTTTGTAGTCTTTTTCCTTTACCCATCTAAGTTTTCCATAAGGAAGAGCCTGAGACATTGCCCAGCCATACAGGTTGTTCGCGTCATAGTACATCAAGTAAGAACTCTCTTTCGTTGGATTTTTTTTTTTTTTTTTTTTTTTTTTTTTTTTTTTTTTTTTTTTTTTTTTTTTTTGTATACAATATCGAGGCTCGTGAAAGAGCGAACATTAATCACACAGAAAGACAAACCGACACATAAAACATATAACATAGGGAGCGGTAGACAAGATGGGGAGAGAGGGGGAAGAACACAAACACAACATTTGAGAGCAGGGACCGAGAGACATGGAGACATCGAGAGATCTGAGAGAGGGCGAGGGCTTTGGGGGGGGGGGCGTGGGAAGGGGGCAGTGGGAGAGGTATAAAATATATGGACACTGCCAGGACTTCCAGGAAAGAAGTTGGAATTTCAAACAAGGTGGATCTGGGGTGAATTAGCGGGGGTAGAAAAGATCAAGGTTTTGGATGGGGGAAGATAAGAGATGGTGGTGAACAGCTGTTTTAAAGACCTGGAGGGAGGAGTGGGATTGAAGGGAGTGAGGGAGTTTGTTCCAGAGGCGGGAGAAAAGAGGAATGAAAGAGTGAAGGTGAGCGGAGAGCCGAGATTTCGGCAGTTTAACCATCAGAGGGTTGCTGGCAGATCTTGTGCGACCTGTAGGAATATTTGGGGGACAGAGCACAGAGAGAGCTGGGGGTGCAAGGCCGGAGAGGAGTCGGTAGAAGACAGAAAGACCACCTACCTGCCTGCGGTGAGTGAGTGAAAGGCCCTCAGAGATAGCTTCATCGCGGGAGATTCCAATAATTCTGAAAGCTTTGGTTTCAACAGCGTGAAGCCGAGCTAGGTGTGAGGCAGGAGCACCGGCCCATAGGGGAGAACAGTATTCCATTGAGCTGCGGATGAAAGCCTTGTATGTGGTGAGGAGCTCAGGTGTGCCGAGGAAGGACTTCGCACGACGGAGGATGCCCAGTCGGCGACTGGCTTTGGAGGCCAGCTTGGAAATGTGGTTTTCCCAAGAAAGATCATGGCAGATAGTGAGACCCAAAATCTTGAGCGACAGAACTTCTTGGAGAGGATTGTTGAGAAAGTAGATGGGAGGGTTGTCCAGTCGATCTTTTCGGAGAGACATAGTAAGAGTGTGAGATTTGTCAGGATTGAAAGACATGTTCCACTTGTTTGACCAGTCTGTGATTTTGTCCAGGTCTTCAGAGAGTGAGGAGGCAGCAGACTGCCGATCTGAGGGAAGAGGAATGGAGCGGCAGAGAGTGGAGTCATCAGCAAAGAGATAGAGAGGATTTTCGAGAGAGTCAGAGAGATCATTGATGAAGACCAGAAAAAGCACGGGGCCCAGAACACTGCCTTGGGGAACTCCAGCCTGAACAGGAAGAGGAGATGAGAGAAACCCATTCAGGGCCACACGTTGACGACGACTAGAGAGGAAGTCCGCCAGCCATGCGTGGAGATTTCCATGGATACCAAAGGAGGAGAGTTTGGTGAGCAGAGCGGGGTGCCAGACAGTGTCGAAGGCACGTGATATGTCGAGGGAGACAGCTCTAATTTCCTGTTTGGCATTGAGGACCTCCATCCATTGTTGAGACAGCAGAAGCAGCATGTCCAGAGTAGAGTGACCTGGTCTGAAACCAAATTGATGATCAGAGATCAAGCCATTGGAGAAGAGGAAAGATTTCATATCAGAAGCAATGATGGATTCCATGACTTTGCTGATAATTGGGAGAAGGCTGATTGGTCTGTAGTTGCTAGGATCTGTTTTTGCACCTTTTTTGTGCAAAGCGGTGATGTTGGCTGATTTCCAAGCAGATGGCAGTTGACCTTGAGCAAAAGAGAGGGTGAAGAGAACAGAGAGAGGGTGAGATAGAGCAGCAGAGCAGGATTTTAGGACCCGTGGGCTGATGCCGTCGGGTCCAGTTGCAGAATCAGAGTCGAGGGTTGACAGAAACTTTTCCACCTTGTCAGGAGGAAAGGACACGGAGTCCAGGAGCAGCAGGGTACGACTGGGTATGGTGGGTACAGAGAGGGATGGGTTTGGGACACAAGATTTAGAGGCAAACACAGAGTTGAGGCATTCAGCTTTTTCACGTGCGGAGTCAGCTGTGTAGCCGTTTGAGGTAAGGGAGGGGATGGAGGGGGAACAAACACCAGAAACGGATTTGACCAGACGCCACCAGGATTTGGAAGAGGGAGACAGATAAGAGAGTTCGGTCTTGAGAACGGAGAGATATTGTTTCCTGGCTCTCCTGAGGGTGGACACACACTTGTTTCGGGCTTTGTGAAAGGAAATGAGATTTCCTTCCGTTGGATTTGCTTTCCAGGAGACGAAGGCAAGTTGGAAGATCATAATTTGGAAGATATTTGTTATTTGCTTTTGCGTATCTACTCGAGCAGACTTGTGAAATTCCACCTCTTTTTGCCTTTTCAATCATCAAAAGCATATCAACATCGGTTATCAAATCCAAATCTTGTTTTGTCATTTTCAACATCGCACTCCAGGCCAATCCAGGTGCTGTGTAGTAGTGAGCAGGATCCAATCCATATCCAGTGCGACAAACAGATCTAAAGGCTTCAAATACATCGGCCAATAAAAGCACATCAGTTTTGAGATACAAATCGTGATACTCGCCAAGATTCTTGATGTTATATTTTTCCCAAACATTTTGTGCGTGTACATAATCTTTATCAGATATATGACTATTATTTAATTTGTTATAGAAATTTTCTTTTGAAGGAAGTTGTGTTTCATTGAATCTCTCAAATGAGTCCATATAGTCATAGGGGTAAATTCCCTTTTGTGTTAGAAAATCTTTATCTAAAAAATACTCTGAAAGACATGGAAACTCTTTTAGATTTTGAACCAAGTTAACCAATGGACTTGCCATGAATTTAAATGTATCAAGAAATCTGATATGAGTAATAGGAGATGTGTGAATTGTTTTTGTGAATGAAATGTATTTCTGATCCGTGTTTGGAATTGCTGAGATACTTCCAGAAGTCTTTGAGAGTTCCTTGATAAATAGATGTGTATCATAATGAGCGTTGTTATGAAGAAAGACAGGAATGAAAGAGGGGAGTTGATAATTAATATTACAACTTTGATGAGCCGGACCTCTATATTTACCAGTGAGATGACAATGGTCTCTAACCTTTAGACCTTTACCAATTTTCTCCTCACAAATATGACAGACATTGTTTTTTATAAATTCCCTTTTTTCTTTACTTGTTAAGGACATTGGTTTATTGGTTTCTCTCATTATCTTGGTTAATCGAACACAGTCTTTTTCTAGTCGTTTCACAAACTCCTCTGGGGTATTTGAGCCTCTATACATCTCTAACTTGTTATATTTATCACCAACGGATGATTTGATATAATAACAAAAACCACAAGGAGTATGTTTTTGATATTTATTTGTGTATGATTCTTTTGGATCTTGAGAAGCAGTATCAATTTTTTCTAAAATACTTTCAAAATCAGCATATATAACAAATGGATGTTTGATCTTTTTATTTTCATCTTTGAATGTGATCTTTGAGCCTTCTTTAGGCATATTGATTACCGTTGATTTATGTTCGCCACAATAATTTGAATGTTTATCTAATCTTTCTTGTGAATTGAAGAAGTTAAGACAACGCAAACAAATATATATTTTATTTGTTCTCTTACAGACTTGTGGTTTTATTAATTTAGCAATATCTTTGATGTATGTATAATGTGAATTTTCGTCTGAATTAAAATATAGAAGATTAATATGAGTTTGTTTACAATTGTCAGAAAGCTTTAAAACCTGAATGTTGTTTGTTTCTGTTAGACCATAAACATTAACTGATAAATTATTCATCTTTTCAAATTTAGGAATATCATTTAAAGTCATCGGAAACTTTAGATCTTTCGTATTTAATGTATTCTCATATTTTTTATAATGAGATACTCTTTCATCATGAAAATGTGGAGGATGTAAGTGTGCTAAAATAGACCAGAGAAAACATTTATTGTCTTTATTTTTGATATTGATAACTGCTTTTCTATTTTTGATAACACTGGGTAAATCAATGTAAGAAGAAGCTTTTAGAGGATCTGATTTAAGAATATGAATGTCTATGTAAATAATTTTTCCTATATTGAATCCACTTCCTACGATTGAATTATCCACATCTTGCTCTTGTTTAATAAGTTCATCATAGACTCCTGATGTTTTAAAATCTTGATATGAAGATATAAAGTGTGGCTCAGTTCTCATGTATGGTGCATCTATAACTCCTTCATCCTTTGTCATTTCTAATTTTACTCCCATATAAAATTTAAGTGGTTTCATTTCCTTTAGTGTTTTTTCAATCAACGTTTGAACAGCAGGTTTAACTATTTCTACAGCATCAACTATAGACTCTGGTTCAGGAGGTTTGAAGTTAAAGACTCTTATTTTAATATGTCCTTTGAATGCTCCATCAGAGTTTTTAGTTGTGATAAAATTTGATAAATGTAGATTTGTTTTAAGATGTATTTTGAAGCCTTTCTTGAGGATATTTTTATTACATGTAGAACAGTGTTTTGTTTCAGGTGGAAGAGGGGAAAGTTTGTTTAAAATGTTGTATGTATGTTTTGCGGTGAGAATATGTTGTTTATAATATTTTACTTCCTTCTCGCAAGTATCACAATAAACCATATTTATAGCGTGAGAAAACGTGGTGTTTTATATATATCACTGTGCTTAAAATAAAACACTTTTGAGCTTTACAGCTCCGTTTTATATATATCGCTGTGCTTAAACTAAAACACTTTTTCACTCAGAATCATCTAAGTCATAACTATCACATGAATACTCAGAATCATACTCAGAGTCATCAATAAAGCTACTCTCATAACTATCATTTGAGCACAAACTATTAGTATCATAACTATCATCACCATCGTCCAAGTTCAATGAAATACTATCATCACTATCGTCCGAGTTCAATGAAATAGTAAAATCTTCACTGCTGTATTGACTCATATTTAATTAGCAAGAAAAATATTCCCATCAATATCTATATACTTTCTTTCATTAACAGATTCAATCTCTACAATTTTTATATCAAAAGTTATCTTTAAATAATCTCTAACTATCATAGAACGAAATGACATTTCACCAGAAATATTAACATCATTCATTTTACTTAGATCTACACCCTTTGGATTATTAAAGAAAATACAAATGTCTCCTCTAGAATTATTAATGGTCTTATCATTCTTTTTCAAAGTATCGTGGTCAATCACTTTTTCAAGCTTTGAATAAATTGCCAGGAGTAGAGGAGAAACTTTTGTTAGATTTACTTTAATGGATGTCTTTCCAGGTATAGTTAGAGCTCTTCCTTTAAATGAAATAGAGGGGCTCATGTTATTTTCCATAACTGGTTTTACCCAAAAATTTCCATATTTATCTTTGTTCAATTTAACATCTTTGACATATTTTTCTATATCTTCCACCGAAGTAGAGATTGATTGAAATTTGTCTTTTGTGCTTTGAAACATTGTATTTATTAATGAATAAACTTGCGTTTAGTTTAAGTAAAAATTTACCACATAAATATGATAAGTTCTGAAGGATATTTAGAATTTCCAGACTCTCCATATGATAAATTAGAGAATTGTCCGGCTTGTGATAGAGTGGGGCTTAATGATGAGGATTCATATAAACAATGTTTATTCTGTGATTATATTCTAATTAATGATAATAAGAAATATAAAAAAACATATAACTCTTTTAAATTAGAACCAAAAATGAATTACTTTACAAGATTAATAAGAGAGATGAATGTTAAGCATTATGGTGATAATACACCATTTCTTACAAGGAAAGAGACTCTTTGTATTGAGGAAATGTATAAGGGTTTAATGATATTTATTATTCAAAATAATTTTAATGGAAATGTTAATACAAGATACTACATAAATAAAATAATGAATTATTTTGAAATTAAACCCGAACTCAGGATAAAATATAGAGTTTCTAAAATAGCTCAAAAAAAGTTGGATGACTTGTTTTCCAAATATATAAATGAATGATTTTTTACCCGTTTGGGAAAATAAGATAAAATTTAATAACCATAAAAACATTCCAAATTCATTGAGATGTCTAATAGTTGGTTCAAGCGGATGTGGGAAAACCTGTTTACTTTTAAAGATGCTCCTTGGTCCTAATTTTTTAGATTATGATAATTTAATAATTTTTACAAAGTCAAGTTTTCAACCCGAGTATCAACTACTCTCACAGGGTTTTAATGCAGGTCTTAAAAAGGAAGACATTATCGGTTTATTTAAACTTCAAAACAAACTGAATGATTATAATATTGAAGATATAATACAATTATTTTGTGATACACAGAAATCAAAATCGAAACCCATAACTTGTATTCTCAGTGATAATACGGATGATATACCTTCACCTCAAGATTTAGATAAATCAAAAAAGAACCTCGTCATCTTTGATGATTGTGTTAATGAGAGAAACCAAACAGTAATGGATAGCTACTATACAAGAGGGAGACATTCTTCTTGTAATTGTATATATCTTAGTCAATCATATTTTCAACTCCCTCGACGCTCAATAAGAAACAATGCCAATACTTTTATTTTATTTAAGTTAAATTCAATAGATGTAAATAATTTTTGGAGAGATAATTGCTCTACGTTATGTAGTAAAAAAGAATTTGAAAATTATATGAAACACACGATTGGAAAATATAAATATATTGTTGTGAAACAAGATGAGATACTAAATGATATTTTTCAATAAATAAATACAGAAAATGAATACCGAAGAAAGAGAAAGAAAGTTTAAGGAACATCAACAATTAGTTTCAAAAGTTGTTAAACAACAGGAAGAGATAAAGAAGAAACGGAGACAGAAACTAACTGGTGAAGAAGCCTTTGAAAGAAAACAAGAGAAATTCTTTAAACCACTTTTGAAAACTCAACACTCACCTACAGTTCCCACGGTAGAATTTACTCCGAAAAAACTTCAAATGCTCAAAGATTTTAGTCAGATAACAAAACAAGAACTTGGTGAATTAGAATATGATGACGAGGGATTATTTCGGAAACTTGAGGAGGTAAATCAACCCCCTAATTATGTTGTGGAAGCTCTTCAAAACAATGAATATTCGGCGGGTTCAAAAACCAGAGCAGGTCTCATTCCAACAGAAGAACCAGCAGTGTTTCATCTTGTGGAAGAAAAGGTATTGATATTTAATGATGAATTGATGTTCTTGAGTTCTACTCAACCAAATGTTAAATTAACTCCAAGATTAATGTTTCTTCTAACAAACCCCGGATTCAGCGGTTCAAAATATTTTGAGGAACCACTTGATATGGAAAGAGAGGAAGATAGGGTATATATTGAGTTGCTAAATGCACTTGATTATGGAGTTTCTGTTGCTGGTAAAAGTAAGAAGAATGAGAAGGAGAAACATATTATTGATGCTTTAAGTAAGCTTGGTTCGGGTGTTAGTTTTCTTCCAAATGACCCATCACAATTAGTTAATAGGCTATTATTGTTGTTAGGTAGTAAGAAGGCTGGAAACAACAATTGTTTTAATGAATCCTCAGCCATTTTAGATCAGTTGATGAACATGAAAATAATTAATAAATGTCAATACAAAGATATTTTATTAGATATTAAATAAGATGAGAAGCACAATTCTTAGTTTTAATTTCACAACGAGCGATTACACAGCTTCATTCCCTTACCCACTACAACTTGACCCCCTTACCTCATATGAGGCATCTTTGTTGTCAATGGAAACTTACAATACCCTTTTTAATATCACAGAGAAAAACAACAAGTTTAGTTATAATCCAGGAAGTGGATATAAAACTATAACCGTTTCACCTGGAGCTTACGAGATTTCTCAAATATCTTCAGAAGTCTCTCGCCTTATGAAAGAAAAAGGTGATGAACCAAAAAATATTGTAATAGATATTCAAACACACACTTCAAAATCAACTATTAAACTTAAAAATAATTATAAAGTTGATTTCACGATTGAAAATTCGTTTAGAGAGCTATTGGGTTTCTCTTCAAAAAAGATTGAAACTAACGGGACGTTTTACAGTGATAATGTTATCCAAATATCCTCCGGTATAAATTCAGTATTAATTCATTGTGATTTGATTGATGGTGCTTATAACGATGGAATAAGAACAAATACAATATTTTCATTCAGTGCATACTCAACCCCGATTGGTTATAAATTTAATATGGAACCAAAAAATCTTGTCTATTTACCTGTGTCAGGAAAAACCATATACAGAGTAAGTTTTAGGATAACCGACCAAGATAATCGTATGATATCCTTTAATGATGAAATTATATCCATCAGAATTCACCTACGTGAAGTTTTTCAATAAATAAATAATGGTTATTGTGAGAAAACACGAGTTGGGAAAATATAAAATAATTACAGGGGAGGGCATGTTCCTTTCACCAGACTATACAAGGTATGTGGGTAGAGGATACTATAAACCTAAGAGACAACGAGGTGTAGGTCATCAATTTCGAAATAAAGGAGATGGGATAATTGATACTCTAATGGGTATTGGTTCAACCATCGTTAAACATAAAGACCTAATTGATTCAACTGCTTCTGCCGTGGGCTCCGTTGCGGGTGCTATAAAGAGTATAAAAGATGCTCAAAAGGAGTCTCATAAATTACAAGCAATCAAAGAAATAAAAAAAGGTAAAACTCAACTATCTTCACAAGAACGACAAAAAATCATTAAAATACTTGGGTCAGGGTTTCAACAATTTTAATGCTATATAAATACAAGTATGGAAGCGATTGATAGTATCTATGATTTGGATGATACGATTATCATTTCAAACTCCACTAAAAAGGAAGACTATTTTAAGGTAAATGCTATAACAGGAACAGACTGGAATTCAAACGGAACAAAAAGTTTTGAAATAAATAATCAACAAACTTACTTGAATCTAGCTGATAGTTTCTTGCTGTGTAAATTTAAATTCACTAAGGCTGCGAATAATACTAATGCTACACTCGTAAATGATTTCTTCTGGAAAATGTTTGACAGTGTCCGCCTGTATATTGGAACACAAGAGGTTGAAGCGGTTGATTATGTCTCTGCTACATCTGAAATGATGAAATTTACACTATATTCGTTTAGTGATAGAATGGGTAAGGGAGCTGTTGAAGGTTTTATTCCTGATATGTCAACGGGTACAAACGCAGACCCTGGTTATAGTCAAAGGAAGTCAATGTATAATGATGACGCAAAAGCTGAGAATAGTTTTACCGTAGCAGTACCTCTGAAAGGTATATTTGGATTTTGTGATTATGATAAAGTTTTGTATGGGCTTAAAATTAGATTTCAACTACAAAGGAATGATAATGTAAATAGATTGCTTTTTGGGGTTGAAAATGCTTTTGGAGAAAATAATAAATTTGTTATTAATGATTTGTGTTGGTATATCAGTGAATATACTCCTAATCTTAAAACGGAAGAGATGTTAAATAGAAGACTTAACTCAAAGAAACCGCTAAATGTATCATACCTTAAAAGAAGATGTCAACACGTTAAACTGGAACACACTACCTACACTTGGAATTTGGGTGTTCTTCAAGGAAAGCCACGATACCTCTGGCTCATTTTTAAAAAACCAGATGGAGAGGACGGTACTAATAAGAATAATGCCCTGAGTGATAATGCTAAGGTGAAACAACTTCGGGTTTCTCTTGATGGCACATTTTATCCGCGAGATAGATTGGAAATTGATTGGGAAAAAAATGATTATGCGGAAGCCTACAAGTCCTACCAAAAGGTGTGTGAAAGTAATGGTAATAATGATCCTATTTTGGATATGGTTGCATTTAAAGGTTTATATACAATCTACGCAATTGACCTGAGTTCTCAAAAGGAAACTATAAAGTCTAATCGAGTGGATACTTCTCTATACATTGAAAGAGGGGAGAATGAAGAGGTTAATGCATATTGTTTGCTTTTGGAGGAAACAGAATTACAGATTAATACAGATAATGGTGTTATGATTAATATCACATAGGTTTTTTCTCATAAATAAATGGTTGGGGTATATGTTAATCAAATCAATCTTAATAAATTAACATCTTGTATTCAAAATCAAAAGCCTTGTATTATTAATGTTAATACAATTCAAAGAAAAGGAGCTGTAAGAATTGATGTTTTACTCACACACACACAAGTAAAAACACTAAATGATGTTGGATCACTTAAAATTAAAATGACGAAACCTATGTTAAAGAAATATTCAATAGACGAGTCAAGAGGAGGATTTCTCCCGTTTCTAATTCCTTTATTTGCTGGTTTAAGTGCGGCGGGAGCATTGACTGGTGGTATTTCAGCAGCGGTAAAAACTGCTAACGAAAGGAAGGCACAACTAAAAGCTCAAAAAGAATTGGAAAGACATAACAAGGAGTTGGAGAAACAAATTAGTGGAAGTGGTGTAATTGTAGATTTTGCTCAAAAACTTGAAAGTCTACCTGATAAAGCTAGATTGTTGGTTGGAGATATGCTTTCCTCTATCGCTCAAGCGGGTGTTAAACTAACTAAACGGGGTAATGGATTGTATCTTTCTCATAAATAAATGGATAAATGGTTTAAACAATTTGGAAAGAATACAACGTCAAATATAGAACTAGCTAAGTATTGTAAAACACTAAAAATTGATAATGTGGTTATTTGTATGAGAGATGAATTAATACATATAAATAAGAATACAAAGAATATTATTATGAATTTAGACACACAGAATGGTTCTCATTGGGTTTGTATTCATAATAGTCAGGATAAATATTATTTTGATAGTTATGGTATGCCACCACCTGTTGAAGTAATACAATTCTTACAGAATGGTGTTTATCAAACATTTCAAGTTCAAGAAATTAATTCTAAATGTTGTGGTCAATTATGTTTATATGTATTATTTCAACTCAACAATAATGAAAATTTTTATGATATCATTTTTAATCTAATATAAATGACTTATGTTGGAAAAGATGGTTCTATCTTTGGAAAATCCTCTCAGGATATTGATTTATCAAATTATTATACAAAGGCACAGGCTGAACGACAAAAATATAGTGTAAGTAAAAATATTAATATGAAGAATACTTATAAATTAATCAATTATCCAAACCCTACAGATGCGAATGACTTAATTAGATTAAGTGATTTATCACAATATATATTTTTAAAGAAAACAGCACGTTTTGTGAAAGAAGTAAAATTTACAACCACAACACCTGGTTATACTGACCATACACCTTTCCTCATTGAATTTAACTACCTGCTTACAATTGAATTTTATAAAGAAGGACATTTAGTTAATATGCGAATTAATAAATGGGGGTATGATATGCCTGATTTAGGGTATAATTGGTCTTTTTCAATAAACATAGAAGACCTACATGATTTAAATCAGTCTCGTAAAGAAGAATATTATCCACTTGGTGAGGATAAGGATTTATGTGGAAGTACAATTAGTAAACAACAAATACGTGATTTTAAGAAAAGAAAAATATATGATAGTATAGCGATGGTTCGCATGACAAAGAAGGAAGGTAATGAGATAAGGATAGAAAGCCGAGGAATACAAACCGATTTGGTAGTGGGAAGATGGGGTGGTATTACCTGTCATAATATTAATCTCACATATATTTCTGATACATAAATGGCAGGAAGAAGACTACAAGAGAATTATAATTTTTGTATTCAAGGATACCTACAAGAAAAGGGTGCTCGGTATTACATACCTTATGATTTGGAGCATATACATGGGAATTTTGTCATTAAAAACTGGCCTTATACTGATATTGTTAAACCCACAAATAGAGACTTGTTTAAAATATTAAATAAAAATGAACTTCTCAAAGTTATGAAATATAAAACTCTTTTAGAAATCGTCAACAAATCTTATTGGTATCCTATTATGAGAAAAATAATTATAGATACAAGAATATCTCAAAATCCAGATGAGTATATGTATAATATTCTTTGGGGTTCAAACTCAAGGGTAGCAAGGGATGAGGAAGGAGTTGAAGAAGAGAAGGAGGAAAGAGAGAAAAAGGAGAAGGAGGAAAGGGAGAGGGAGGAGAAGGAGGAGAGGGAGAAAAAGGAGGAGAAGGAGGAGAGGGAGAAAAAGGAGAAGGAGGAAAGGGAGAAAAGGGAGAAGGAGGAAAGGGAGAAAAGGGAGAAAAAGGAGAAGGAGGAGAGGGAGAAAATGGAGGAGGAGGAGAGGGAGCAAAGAGAGAGGGAGGAAAAATATAAAAAGATGGAAATCACTGAGATTCATAAAAGATTGAGTGTATTAAAGCAAATAAATCAATCTCAACGCACCGAAGAGGAAATTAAAGAATTAACAACTCTTATGAAGATAATGGTTTCAAAAATAAGAACGTCAATGTCTTCAATTTCAGAGATTTAAACGAGAAAGTGGTGAAGAAGAAGAAGAAGAAGAAGGAAAAGATTATGTGGTTGATGATGTTGGTGTCATTGACTTTAGTTAGTTTTTATTTGTAAATAAATGGAGGAGAGAGTGAAGGCATTCCTTAGGATTCTTTATGTTTTAAAAATAAAGATTGAAATGTATATGTTGAAAACCAAAAAGGTTTTGATACTCTGTCGGAATTTTTCTGATAAATAAATATGAGTTATTGTCTCAAATGTAAAAAGAAAACTAAATCTAAAAATATCTCTTATGTTAAAGCTAAAAATAATAGAGTTTATCAAAAAGGAATATGTCAAGTATGTGGCTCTAAAAAGTGCCAATTCATCTCTCCTAAAAGAGGAGGAGACATACAAAAGTTTCTGTCAGGAAGTAAATTTACAACAACTGGAATTCCAGGGGAATTACACCTTCCAGGGTATTCTTTCTGTGGTCCAGGAACAAACTTGGATAAAAGATTAGATGAGGCTGACAATCCTAAACCTTGGTCTAAACCTACAAATAGGGTTGACGAAGTGTGTATGAAGCATGATATTGCTTATGGGAAAACCACTACGTTGACTGAAAAACATAAAGCCGACAGCGAAATGTTGTATAATTTGTCTTTGATACAAAATCCAACGTTGAGAGAGAAAGTTGATAGGTTTATTGTGAGAAATTTGATAAATGCTAAATTGAAACTTGGTCTTGGTTATTCCTCAAAAAACTATTAGGCTCTAATGATGTCATCAAGACTGAGGAGCTTTTGGCTGAAGAATTACACAAACCTATAATCACAAAGTTTAAAAGAAGGAAGGTTTATTCTAAATACACCGACCACATATGGTCCGCTGATTTAATTGAATTGAATAATGACAGGGGATACAGGTATGCTTTAACCGTTATTGATTTGAGGAGTAGATTTGCCTGGGTTGTCCCTTTAAAAAATAAAAGGGGTGATACTTTAATGTTAGCCTTTAAGCTAATATTTGATCGGGATAAAAGGAAACCAAAGAAGTTATGGACTGATGAGGGAACAGAGTTCTATAACAAAATATTCATGAAATTTCTTAAGGGGAAGGGTATTAAATTATACAGCACCTTTAATGAAGGAAAGGCAGTTGTTATTGAGCGTTTTAATCGTACTTTGAAAGAGAAATTATATAAAAAATTCACAGAACTCGGTTCTCAAAAATGGGTGTATTTAATTCAGGATATTGTCGATAATTACAATAATACAGTTCATTCATCAACAAAATCAAAACCATCGGAAACATTTACAAAATTAGAATATGAAAAGGAGATTAATTTGAGAAAGCCCAAGTTTAAAGTTGGTGATATTGTAAGGATATACAAATGGAAAAGTCATTTTGAGAAAGGTTATACACAAAAATGGACTCGTGAATTATTTAAAATCATTGATGTAATGGATACAGCTCCTTGGACCTACAAATTATATGATTTAAATGGAGAAGAAATCTTGGGTTCATTTTACTCGCAAGAATTACAAAAAACACAAGTAAGCAGAAAATACCCTTGAAAATAATAAATAAATAAATAAAATGTAATGGGGATACGTTTTTAAATCTGTGAACCACAAACACAGAATCCCTCAACTTTTCAGTTGGGGCTTAACTTTTGTTTGTGTGTACAATGGGGATACGTTTTTAAATCTGTGAACCCCAAACACAGAATCCCTCAACTTTTCAGTTGGGGCTTAACTTTTGTGTGTGTATAATGGGGATACGTTTTTAAACCTGTGAACCCCAAACACAGAATCCCTCAACTTTTCAGTTGGGGCTTAACTTTTGTGTGTGTATAATGGGGATACGTTTTTAAACCTGTGAACCCCAAACACAGAATCCCTCAACTTTTCAGTTGGGGCTTAACTTTTGTATGTGTATAATGGGGATACGTTTTTAAATCTGTGAACCCCAAACACAGAATCCCTCAACTTTTCAGTTGGGGCTTAACTTTTGTGTGTGTGTATGTGTGAGTGAGTCATAATAATATACAAACCCTAACCCAACCCCATCCCTAACCCAACCCCATCCCCAACCCAAACCCATCCCTAACCCAACCCATCCCTAACCCAACCCCATCCCTAACCCAACCCCATCCCCAACCCAACCCCATCCCTAACCCAACCCCATCCCTAACCCAACCCCATCCCCAACCCAACCCCATCCCCAACCCAACCCCATCCCTAACCCAACCCCATCCCTAACCCAACCCCATCCCTAACCCAACCCCATCCCTAACCCAACCCCATCCCTAACCCAACCCCATCCCTAACCCAACCCCATCCCTAACCCAACCCCAACCCTAACCCTCACATTCAAAATCCCAACCCTAACCCAACCCCATCCCTAACCCAATCCCAACCCTAACCCTCACATTCAAAATCCCAACCCTAACCCTAACCCAACCCCATCCCTAACCCAACCCCAACCCTAACCCTCACATTCAAAATCCCAACCCTAACCCAACCCCATCCCTAACCCAATCCCAACCCTAACCCTCACATTCAAAATCCCAACCCTAACCCAACCCCATCCCTAACCCAACTCCATCCCTAACCCAACCTAATCCCTAACCCTCACATTCAAAATCCCACCCTAACCCTAACATAATCTTTTTTTTTCTTCTTTTTTAAAAATACGTATTTCTTTTTTTCTTCTTTTTTTAAATACGTATTTCATTTTTATTTTTTTTCCTCTTCCTCCAATTCTGTCTTTCAAGGCTTTCAAGTTTGAAGAAGTAGAAATGGGAAGAAAGAATTTTCCAGCATTTTCTTCCTCGAACTTTCTTGATATTGCTTAAATCAAGCGTCATTAAACAAAGAACATTGTTCATTGCTTTAGAATGCAAAGAGTCTCCAAGATGTACCCCACAGGTAGAGTCTCCAAAATAAAACCAACTTTCCAAGTTCCCAAGGTATAACCACAATCCTGTTGAGTCTCCAAGATAGGTATCACATTCCGAGTTATCAAAACAAAACCCCCATTCAGAGTCTCCAAAACGAAACCAGTTTTCAAAGTCTCCAAGGTAAAACTCTTTTCCTAATTTTATGAAATTTAGTGAGTCTCCAAGGTAGGCTCCACAGTTAGAACCATCTAGGCAGACCTCATAATTTGTTTTTCCCAAATTTAGTGAGTCTCCAAGGTAGGCTCCACAGTTAGAACCATCTAGGCAGACCTCATAATTT
>NW_027618390.1:67500-74610 GCF_964187855.1 Myxine glutinosa | reverse complement strand
GGCGATAGCTCGCCTTCTCTTTGTGGAAAACACGGTGAGATCCTTAACATCCAACAACTAATGGGACGCAAACGGGGCGCCCAGTTTAGCGGTACACACATTGATGAATCACCCTGCCTGTGATTCACCCATGACAGGTTATAGCTGGGTCGGGATTCAAACCCAGGCTGGACAGTTTAGACTTTAGAGTCAAGTGTGCGTACCTCCAGTCCAGGCCATCCTGCCAACTTGTATGCTGCATACAGGTGAAATATAAAGCGCGAGATATTTTTATATATACTGTATATTTAAAAAAAAATTGGTGTGGTTTTTGGCGGGCTGGAACGGATTAATAGCATTTCAATGCATTTCAATGGGGAAATTTGATTTGAGATACGAGCAATTTGAGTTACGAGCTCGGTCACAGAACGAATTAAACTCGTAAGTCAAGGTTCCACTGTATATGTATAGATATAAATAAATAAATATACATATAATCTATATATATGTATGGATTTAAATAAATAAATATACATATATCTATACAGGCCATATATCTATATATAATAAGGCCATATATCTATATATATTGTCGCGTAACCGTGATTAACACCACAGTTACGGATGACCGATTTGCGAGACTTTAACTCCCGAGGCGAACACTCAATGGCGGACTCAAGTTCAACACCAACGCGCGGAATGGCGGGACGCAGCGAAGGCTCCGCAACCTTATCTATTAAAATCAAACACCCAGGAAAACTGCGTTCAGATATTATGTACAAAAAGTAATATAAGGGTTTATTAGGAAAAGTAAAGCCAGTGAAAAAGCCCGCCGGTAAATCTAATAACTCTAATAAACCTAAATCGGGACGTCCCCACACGACAGACAGCAAACACAAACGAGGGAGATTAATTACGAAAATAACACGTCTTGTAAAATGTACACAAGGAGCTCGGCTTATCTGTCTTTGTCGTCTTGTATTGTTTGCCGTCCACCCCGGCACCGCTCGGCCCCGATGCACCCACGAGGCCTTGCTCCACCAGGCTCCGATCCTCTCGCCGCCCACCAGGTCCGTGCACCACGCTCCAAAGCACCCAACGCAAGCCAGCAGCTTCACACGAGGTCGATCCCCACACAAAGCACGAAGACAGGACCGGAGAGAACGCAGGTGGGACTGCACGTCTCGTCCTTCCAACTCGCTTCTCAATTGCTCACTGCCAAGCTCGAACTCGACTGCGACTGCCCGAAATGGCGTGTCCTCTCCAACTCGCTTCTCAATTGCTCACTGCCAAGCTCGAACTCGACTGCGACTGCCCGAAATGGCGTGTCCTCTCCAACTCCAACTGGCGAACTAACTCCGTGTGACTTGCGACTCAACTCTCTGGTGCCTGCCTGCGTCTGCGTCTGCCACGAAATGGCGTCCGACCGTCGCCTATATTGGTGGCCGATGACGTCACATTGGCGCACTCCTCAGCCAATCAAAGCCTCCCGCGACTCCTGACATCTCCCCCCTCCGCCACCCTGCGGTCCCGGCATAACACGTGCCGGCCAGGTTTGTAGGCCTTTGGAGGTGTACACGGTGGCGGCCAATTGTGGCGGTGTTTTTGACCTGGTTTCCTGTCTATCTATTACGAAGTCCTTGTCAGGGAAAGGGAATTATTTAATGTTGCGCTAAGGACCTAACTAATGTTTATGTGGTTTGCAGTGCCATAATGGACAAAGGTTTGATTACTAGGTGATACTCACAGGGGCGTTACCTTTAATCCCTCACTATTTAACACTCGAATCTCCAGGTAGATCCACACTCATACATCTTACCCCGACAACCGCCTGAACATCAATAACTTATTACATGTAGAGTCCCTGTCACGACAGCCGAATACCTACCTATTCAGATCTACCTAGCTCTAGATGTTGCATTACCAAATTCATAACACAGCCCCCCCCCTGGAACCGTAGCTCCTGCAAGGTTCACCGCAGGGCTACCATTCCAGCCTTAACACTTACTGTCACACACTTAATTAACCTATGAAATAAATCAGGAAGGGCTGTGGGAAGTGAGTCGGACTACCTACCTACACTTCCTTAACATGCTGAACCCCTTAACCATCATGCAAGTATGTACATTTTCTTCGTTGTTCCTGTGGAGGGAGGAAACAACAACACACAACGCTAACTTAACCACAAAACTTAACCATCTTTCCAAACTCAAAACTCTAACCTTTGTACATACCCCGGTCTACAGACCGCGTCCCCCGGTGGATGCCACAAGACACAACCTTACCTGCGGGGCCATCCCCAATGCATCCCACTAAATTTCCACGGGCCCTGTCCAGATGTTACAGGTGAGTGACACGGCTCGGTGGATTTCGCCCACATTCATGCAACACAGACCCCTTAACCACTCATTCTCATTCCATAGGTCATCAAGGCATTTCAAAAATCAACAAAGCACTTATTTCAATACACCCCCTGCAGGACCATGGCATTGATGTCATTCACGTGGGTGTGCATTCCTCAACTAGGCAGCGGGGAGGTACCGCACAAAAAGATGGTGGGGGCGCATCAGGCTGTGGTGCCCGCAGTCCCAAAAACAAGTCAACCGACTTACAAGTTCATTGCCCCCCCCCCCCTTTACCTCTTGGCCCCGTGACAGCCCAACAGCCCCTTTCCGCCGTTACCTCGCCGGTGAGGGTCTCCACACACACCAGGCTCCTTTGCCTCCTGCTTTCGCGCAGCAACACGGGTCACCGGGGGACTTCCTCACCCCGCGGCGCCCAACCAGACCCTCCACCGACGAGCTCCAATTTCCAGTTACCACCGGCTGCCAGGGGTAATTGCCGCAGAGGGGGGGCCCGCAGGCATCGCTCCTCAGAGCTTGCTCTGTACCTGCGGACACACACACCTTCCCCACCCACAAGACCCCAAAACACACTTCCTCCCCCACTGCCATTCAATTCTCCACACAACTCAGCACAATTCAGTACAATTCCATCGATGGTGTAAAAGGTGTTACAAGGCTTGCCATGGCCTGCTACATGTGAAATTCCCCCAGTTCACATCTAAACCATCACATCTTCCCAAAAGCACATTTCCAAAAGCACAATTATCACCCCTCATTATCTCCAATAATCATCACACACTCTCCAGGTTCCACTCTCACGACCACATCAAAACACGTAACCACAATACAAAAACATACGCCACCCACAAGACACTGTGGCTCCCATTCCATCCCCTCACCGGCCATGTCATCACTCACACCCGCCTCCCAACTCCAAATTACATGTCCCCAATTTCCCAAAGCAAATCCTGAAGCCTGGGACAGTACTCCTCAAAACACTCACCTCAAGTTCAGGTAGTTGCAGGTTGGTCAGGTTCAAAGTGCAATCCACCCATACAATTCCCAAAATTTCACATTGGGCCTACCAAATCCTTCCAAATTTCTCTTTTGTCCCCACTACACTGGCAGGTATGTGGATCCGCATCCAACGGTGATCATCACTACACAACTACCTGTGGCCACGACAGCTCTGCACCTCTACCGTGCAAGGGTCACCGGGACAAGGTGAGCAGTCAAAACGCCAACATGGCCCATGAGTGTCCATAAGGGTGCGACCCACCATCCATCCTTCGGCCCCCCTGCGAGGAACACAGCTGCAGCAGCCCCAGCTGGCCAATGTGGTGAGCACTTGCTGCCACAACACACACTACCGCACACACAACCTCGGCCCTGGGGGGCACGGTCGCAGTGCGTGGCATCCCTACAGCCACGTCCCCTGCACCTCCCCATCATCCCCCAGCCCGACTACAGAACTGCAGCCCCCCCAGTGCTCACCCACACTTGACCACACCAAGGTCCAGTCAACAGCCATGCTCCACCAGGAGACTCACCCAGAAGACATGGTCCACACACCTCGGACATGCACAGCACCACGTTGACCCTCAGGCTACACAACTGCATCCCCAGGATCCCGCGTCCCAAATATCAGCACAGTTGCCCCCGCAACCAGTTGAAAGCTGTGTCTTGCTACCCTATTAATTTTATCACAGCCTCCAACACTTTGGTCTACACACCTGGATCAATAATGGCGTCACTGTACAGTGTCCACCATGGCATTTCAAAATCCACCCTTAAATTTGCATCTAACCCACAGATTACCCATGCCAACCATTTATCACATTTCACTAACCTCACCAAAGAAGGATGCTTTGCCATACACATGCCAGCCGAGCATGGCCCATATGCTCGGCTCGTTACACATCTCCCGATTCACATCCCCATGGCTCTCTTCCCAACCCGAGAGTCCATAAATCACAACGGAGCATCTGTGGAAGGTCACTCACACCATCACGTTCCACAGATGCCCCAATGGTTGTCCGGCAGGCTATCTCCATCCCTGTCCATTCGGTTTGACCCGCGTCCATCGACCAACACGGCATGGCAGGTCATCACATGCCAGTTGTCCCAAAGTCTCAGGGAGAGGGTGTCAGGTCGCATGCCCGGGTGATCACTACATCAGGCCCAAGCTGGCCATCTGCGGTGCCACCACCAAAGCGCGACCCACAACACCTCCCCCCAGTGGTCCTCAATATTTGCCATCCCAGGCTTGAGAAACCACCTCGGACCTCCCTGGAGGTCTTAACCCCCACCAGGGTCCGGTGACCCTGCCGGCCCGAGCCACCAGCTCGGACGGCGCCCCGACGGACAAGGGACGCCACACTCCACCAGACCCCCCGTGGGACCCAGGTCGTACCTCGACACCCAAGGCTGGACCCCACGTCCAAATCTCGCCATCACAGCCCCCCTGCTGGCCGGCATACCCAAATTTTGAAAGGGGCAACTTTTGCCCGAGGCCATCACCCATGACCTCTCCATATCCAGATCCCGCAGCCCGGGGACCAATCCCAACCATGGCTGCTCCAAATCAAGTTCCCATTGTAATTTTATTTTAAATTTTATTTTACAAATTTTTATTCCCACTGCCATTCCGCAGCTGCAGGGAACAACCTCTACCACCGGTTGTTCTGCCCCTCCCTGCAGTTGACCCAAATTCCCTACAGGGACCAAATCTCCAGAAGCTCTATCTCCCGATCCTCCAAGATCCAAATCCAGCCCGGAGCCAACACACTCCCCCAACTGGTTGTCCAATTTTGGAGCCTCTGTTTCCAAATAGCAGTGTACAGTGAGCGTCCTCTCGGTCATTCCAACCACCTCCTTGGACCAACTCACCTCTTCCCCCAGACTCCTTTGGGCCTGAACAAGCTCTACCTCCATGGGACTGTCACAGGTCTCCAGCCGCTGGATCAACTCATCCTCATCATTAGAAATCATTCCTGGCCCCGCCAGGCTTTGATCAATATCCCCAATAAATACCCGGTCCGGCTCTATCGCATGGACCCCCAAAAACTCTACCCCCTCTTGCTCCGCACCACCGCCCTGGTGCTGCACAATTCCAAATTCATCCCCCGGTTGGGGTGTTGTGACATCCACACGGTCCCGATAAACAACCAGGCCAGAATGTGGGAAACATTCCCCATTACAACTCTCACATTCCAAATTTCCTTCCCCGCTCACCTGTGGACTCTCCACGTTTACCTGCAGGCATTCCCCCTCTACCTGTACACATTCCCCATCCACCTGTGGACATTCCCCATCCACCTGTGGACATTCCCCATCCACCTGTGGACCTGCGGTCTCCCCTTTACTTCAATTGCCATTCCCTGTGCAATTCCCAATTTTGCCATTCCCGGCTCCTGAGCCCCGTGCACATCTGCATGGGCCGTACTCTCTCCTGTTCCCAATCTAGCTCCCCCCCGTTCCGATTCAATTTTTGCCACCTTTGGCTTCTCCTGTGCCCCCATTTGAGTTTCTACTTTCCCCTCAAATTTCCCCAGTCTGTCCGTAATTTGGTTTTGCACTCTCCCTTCTATGCCATCAATTCGTTCCCCCAGCTGCTGTGCCATTTCCCCAATTTTTCCTTCCATACTGTTTTCTAACCCCTCTAACCCATTTTTCACTCCCTCTATCTGATTCTCCTGGGCAGCCATTCTATTTTCTACCCCCATTAACCCATTTTTCACCTCTTTTATCCCGTTGTCTAACCCCTCAAAATTATTGTCTAACTTCCCGATTTTCTTGTCTAACTCCTCAAAATTATTGTCTAACTTCTCACCGGTACCCCTCGCTTCGTCCCTCATTATCTCCAATCGCTCCCTCTGAGCCCTCATGTCTCCCCGAATTTCTGCAAGGTTTCGCTCACCCTCGGCCCTCTGAGCATCCATTAATTCCTTTAAAAATTTCATTAAAGCCTGGTCGTCTCTCGGGGCCGTCCCATTTGTTCCCGACTCCCCGGTAGGGGAGGGGCATAAGTTGGTGCTCGGGACGAGGGAGGTTCCAAGGCTCACCTCTGCATCAAACTCCCCTATTTCCGGCTCACTCCCAACGCTGACGGAGGCCTCGCTGCGTACTTCCATCTCGTCGACCTCCGACATCCGCTTTTCGGAAGGTCGTTCCCCGCGCGCGTATTTATTTTAATAATTCCTGAAACACAATTTAAATTTGACGAAGACGCGATATCGCGCTCCGTTTGCCCAATTGATTATCAAATTTCTCCGCCTCAACTATAAAAATTTTGCGTTCGAACGTCGAGCGCAATGTACGCCCGACCGTGTCGATGTCGCCCCGCGGACAAAAAAATTTGTCCGACCGTGTCGATGTCTCGCCGCGGACAAAAAAATTTGTCCGACGGGTTCAAATCCTACACTCCTGACACCACTTGTCGCGTAACCGTGATTAACACCACAGTTACGGATGACCGATTTGCGAGACTTTAACTCCCGAGGCGAACACTCAATGGCGGACTCAAGTTCAACACCAACGCGCGGAATGGCGGGACGCAGCGAAGGCTCCGCAACCTTATCTATTAAAATCAAACACCCAGGAAAACTGCGTTCAGATATTATGTACAAAAAGTAATATAAGGGTTTATTAGGAAAAGTAAAGCCAGTGAAAAAGCCCGCCGGTAAATCTAATAACTCTAATAAACCTAAATCGGGACGTCCCCACACGACAGACAGCAAACACAAACGAGGGAGATTAATTACGAAAATAACACGTCTTGTAAAAT
>NW_027618390.1:0-65000 GCF_964187855.1 Myxine glutinosa | reverse complement strand
ATGGGTGAATCACAGGCAGGGTGATTCATCAATGGGTGTACCGCTAAACTGGGCGCCCCGTTTGCGTCCCATTAGTTGTTGGATGTTAAGGATCTCACCGTGTTTTCCACAAAGAGAAGGCGAGCTATCGTCGGCACTCTGAACAAGTTGACGGCAGAGATACTGTACTTGCACGGCATGATAACCACGTGTCGCACGATCTCTTGTCATGGTCCACAAGATTATCACAGAGAGGTGCAGCTTCCAGCGTTTCGAGATCTGATCCAGGCCTATCCAACGAGACCGGTCCCAGCGTTCTAGGCCCGGTGGTTGTCTCAGACGGACCCGACAACGGCAGTGTTCGTTTTAACTCGATTCGATTTGAGCGCCGACGTGCCGGCGAACAAAACCGGTCATATCTTTTGAACGCGTGGCTCGATTTTTACAAAATAAACTTTTTCTTGAAGGTCTGAACCGTGCGCTCAAAACGATACCGAGTTTGACCCTGAGAGAGCCGTTTTGCGTCGTGCTGCATAGATTATCATAAATTATCATATCATTATCGGCGGCGTTATATATCATTAGCGCTATACGACAGAGATACTGTACGTGCACGGCAAGATAACCACGTGACCGGAGCCCACCTGGCGGCGTAAACTCAAAATAACCGAAATGCGAAAACTAAAATGCAGCGCTATACTACGACAGAGATACTGTACGTGCACGGCAAGATAACCACGTGACCGGGTGGCGAAAGCTCGTAACTCGGATCTCGGCTCGCATCTCAAAGCAATAAACTGCCAGAGTGACGGCTCGTATCTCGAAAAACTCGTAAGTTGGGGCACTCGTAAGTCGAGGTTCCACTGTATATATATATATATATATATATATATATATAGACATATATAATCGGGAGATTAAATCAGACGCGGACATAGCTTCTGGACGGTCGATCTTTAATTCTCGACAAGCTTTCGACCAACAAAGGTCTTCTTCTTATTCTACAGAAACAACAGGCATGTATATCAGACAAGTATGTACAGTGACATGTGTGGAAGATGCATTTAAAAAGAAGAGCCACGCTAAAGCTGACTTACCGTCCCGAAGTTCAGCGGAAGTGAAGCGCAGCTTACAGTTATCGTTCACTTTACAGTTTGTGCACATGCATATACAAATATATATATACATACATACATAAACACACAAGCATATATTCATATACCATTTATATTCATATAATATATTTATATATTTATTTATATATTTATATAAATGACATATAAAGGTAGAATGAATGAATGAGTGAGTGAGTGAAATGTTGATGATTAAAGCATATTTCAACATCAACCCAATCAAATCATTAACCGTAACCCATTCATTCACTCACTCACTCATTTATTCATTCTACCATTATATGTCATTTATATAAACTAGGGCATGCCCGTACTATATATATATCTAAAATTATATCCCCCCCCCTCTATTTACATGAAATGGTTTGGTCCAAAGCGAACGGCTTGCGAGTACGGTGACAATCCCCCCCCTCTATTTACATGAAATGGTTTGGTCCAAAGCGAACGGCTTCCGGAGTTTGGTAAAGAAATCGCCATAGCGTGCACCAACGCGCAGGAAAGCGAAAGAATCGCAAATTAGTTTTAATTAGTTTTAAAACATAGTTTAACGCCAACATAGCGGCAACATAGTTTGCCAACGTGAAATAAATGAATACGCTCTCAAATGTGCCGTCCGAGGCAGAGTGTGTTCGCCACGTTCGGCACACGCGATAGCTCGCTGCTCTCTGATTGGTTGAATCGTTTTTTGGACATAGCTCGGTAAGTACTTGTCCGATTAATATGAAACATTGAAAAGGCACATCCTCGGGTCCCCAGCAATATACCTGGCAAGTTTTTTTTTTTTTTTGTTTTGTTTTGTTTTGTTTTTTTTTTTTTTTTTTTTTTTTTTTTTTTTTTTTTTTTTTTTTTTTTTTTTTTTTTTTTTTTTTTTTGTATACAAGATCGAGGCTCGTGAAAGAGCGAAAATTAATCACACAGAAAGATAAACAGACACATAAAACAAATAACATCGGGAGCGGTAGACAAGATGGGGAGAGAGGGGGAAGGACACAAACACAACATTTGAGAGCAGGGACCGAGAGACATGGAGACATCGAGAGATCTGTGGGAGGGAGAGGGCTTTGGGGGGGAGGCATGTGAAGGGGGGAGGCATGTGAAGGGGGGGAGGCATGCGAAGGGGGGTGGGGGGGTGGGAGAGGTATAAACATATGGACACTGCCAGGATTTCCAGGAAATAATTTGGAATTTCAAACAAGGTGGATCTGGGGTGAATTAGTGGGGGTAGAAAAGATCAAGGTTATGGATGGGGGAAGATAAGAGATGGTGGTGAACAGCTGTTTTAAAGACCTGGAGGGAGGAGAGGGATTGAAGGGAGTGTGGGAGTTTGTTCCACAGGCGGGAGAAAAGAGGAATGAAAGAGTGAAGGTGAGCAGAGAGCCGAGATTTCGGCAGTTTAACCATCAGAGGGTTGCTGGCAGATCTTGTGCGACCTGTAGGAATATTTGGGGGACAGAGCACGGAGAGAGCTGGGGGAGCAAGGCCGGAGAGGAGTCGGTAGAGTTTAAAGTTTAAAGTATATCGGACCCGTGGTTGTCGAGAAACAGCGGTCGCATACACACAGAGATTACTGGAATTATAGATAGATACATAAATAAAAATATAAATATATTATATGAATATAAATGGTATATGAATATATGATTGTGTGTTTATGTGTGTATGTATATATATATATTTGTATATGCACGTGCACAAACTGTAAAGTGAACGATAACTGTAAGCTGCTCTTCACTTCCGCTGAACTTGGGGACGGTAAGTCAGCTTTAGCGTGGCTCTTCTTTTTATATGCATCTTCTACACATATCACACATCTTACACACATATCACTGTACATACTTGTCTGATACACATGCCTGTTGTTCCTTTAGACTAAGAAGAAGACCTTTGTTGGTCGAAAGCTTGTCGAGAATTAAAGATCGACCGTCCTGAAGCTACGTCCGCGTCTCATTTAATCTCCCGATTATTTATTTAATGCAAATGAGACGCCCTGCTCGTACTGTGGAGTTTCTACTATTTCTCACAGTTATATGTATATATTGTTGCGGTTTTGAGAACCCACACAGGTAACATCATTAAAGGTTAAAGGTTGCACCCCATAGCTAGGCCACATGCAACACGTAGGTCACCTTAGAACGTTAGTTATTTCATAGTATGTGTTTAGGATAAGGCCATTTCCAATAGTTGCATCTGCGTTGTGTAAAACAAATAAGAGTAGGCCCCGTCCATTTGGCAGCCTCCCTCCAACCGACTCCATTGCGCCTATCCTGTCTGCACCCCATTGCCCCTCGCAGTTTGTTACGCTTTGGCTGCCAGCAGCGTTTGTTGCTCTTTCTCGCTCAAACCAGCCCAAAGGCCACGAGGTAAGGCCCGAAAAGGGGGCGGAGCGCAAGGGTGGGGGTGTGGCCACGTCAAGCAGCCATCAAGGGCGGAGCCGGTAAGACCCCATCAACCAACCAGGGCTCGCGTGAGATGGCCTGACAGGGTGTGGCTAGAGATTCGAGAGGGTTCGCTGGGCGTGGCAATAAAACCCTTCGCGCGAGGCCCCCACCTCAGTTATGAGAAGGGAGAGGCGCTCATCAGTTGCAGTATCAAGTCATGAGGAGGGATGCGCGCTGAACGAGTTACGAGACGGGAGAGACGCTTGCGAGTTATGAGAAGGGAGAGGCGCTCGTCAGTTGCCGTATCAAGTTATGAGCCGGGGTCCTCTGCTGAATGAGTTTGAGGAGAGACGCGCTGTGGCAAGCATTTGGAAAGGATTGATTGCGCTTTACAAAGGGCTGGCAAAGGACTGCAGTGTTGTGAAGGACTTGTGAGGGGAGCCAAGCCTTGGTATTCCGGCAGAAGGACGTTGGTGGAAGGCGCTTCGGTAACATCATTGGGGGAGCGGCGCATTGTACATAGCGATACCGTGAGCGCGTATAAAGGCGCCGGTACAAGTATTACATACGCAATATAATCGCCAGCTTACCGACCTTTCCCCGATATAATTGTCCGCCTCGCGCCTACGCCACGGGGAGAGCTGCCTGCCGTCTTCCTCCGCCTCCACGGTACGAGTCGGGGACCGGACGAGCTGTGGACGCCATCTTTGGACCTTCAACCCGACCATCTACATCCCCGTGTGAGTGAGTCAGAGTGTGAACGAGCCCGTGTCCAGGGATAAGTATAAGACTGTATAAGGCTGCCCTGTGTATCTGCTTCTTCCTCTTCATTGTACATTGGTCTTTCTCTTCCTCTTCTTCCTGTGTAAATAGTTAATAAACCAATCTGTTCTTCCCGTCTTTCCTGATTCGACCGTCTTAGTGATTTCTCCATTGGGTAAGCGTAGCACGATCATAACCGCTCCAATCGGGTTAGTTCCTGATAACGGCCCGAATCGCGGCTCGCTTCGCTTGGCGTGTCCACTAACGCCGTGGTTCGGGTGGGGTTATTTCCTTGCTTCACGGCCGGTGTTAGTACTTAGGTAATAGGACTAATTCGACCAACAACCCTATTTAACACCGACCAGAAGGAAGGTGATAGCCCCGGGATCGCGTCGGCCAGTAAAAGGACAAGGGGATTAATCCCCCCTTAATAAGGGGAAGGCCGACGTTTGAGATCCGCAACAATATACATATATATTATATATATTGTTGCGGAGATGAGGACTGTATATTTTTTGATTGTGTGCTGTACTATTATTATTATTGTTTATTCTGCGCCCCCTACCTCCGGAGCTGTGTAAAGGTGAAAGGGCATCCCATAATTAGTCCACAAGCATACACATCAGCCAAGTAATAGAATACCCCTGTTGATAGTTATCTCTTATTCTGTGTTTTAGGGTAAGGCTGTGTCTCCCATTAATTGAAGTACTCCATTGCACCAGTGAAAGAGAATAGATCCCCTTTTCATTCCCATCCCCAAAATCCCCATTTCCTTCACATCCCCTCTCGTCATTGCCGAGCCTCGATTGCCCATATTACCTCCCCTCCAATAACCGCCATTGACCACGAGGCAGGGTCGGGGAAGAAAGGCGTGCCCGCCCGTCATCATCAAGGGCGGAGCCAGAGGGTCGCATGACCAACCAGGGCCGAGGTGAGCACCCCGATGGGCGTGTCCTGAAGGCCGGCGGCTTAATCGCCGGAGGCGTTATAAAGGCGTGCACGCAGGAAGCGAGTGAGTCGGTTGCCAGTAGAGGGTCCGTGAAGAGTTGGTCACAAAGGGTTGGTCACAAAGAGTTGGTCGTCAAGAAAGAGTCCTGAAGCTTGTGAGGGAAGGAGAGAGAACCCGTCACACCAACCCCCCAAGCTCCGCGTTGGCTCCACCAAGCGTTCACCTCCACCAAAGCTCCACCAAGCTCCGCGTTGGCTCCACCAAGCGTTCACCTCCACCAAAGCTCCACCAAGCTCCGCGTTGGCTCCACCAAGCGTTCACCTCCACCAAGGCTCCACCAAGCTCCGCGTTGGCCCCACCAAGCGTTCACCTCCAGCCATCCACCTCCTGCCATTCCTGTCATTCCCCGCGTGAGTCTGTCTTCTGTTTGTTCTGTCCTGGGTTAATTAAGTCTGTATAAGCTAGAATTTTCCCTGTGTCACCTGCGTCTTATGTGCTTGTAAATAAACGTGACTGCTTTCTTTTTGCTTGTGTGTAAATAGTCAATAAATTCAGTAGTATTTCCAAACCTTTCTTTGCCTTCGTTTTCCTCTTTACATTCGTCGCCTTTGTCTTTTCCCTATTGACTAGCTGCGGTGCGACCCGGCCAACGTTTGGGTGGAATCGGGGATCCTGTTAGGTCGCGGTGATACACCACCGCTCGGTCATCATAACATCTAAACCGCGATCTGTAACAATATACAGTGGTACCTCGGCTTACGAGTGCCCCAACGTACGAGTTTTTCGGGATACGAGCCGTCGCTCGGGCGGTTTGTTGCTTTGGGATACGAGCCGAGATCCGATGTACGAGCTCAAAAAATTTATTTTTTTGAATTTTCCGGTTGTGGCTTCCGGTTCCGGTCACGCGGTTATCTTGCCGTGAAAGCATCTCTGCTTGGATATAAAACACGCAATCGTCGAAATACATGAGCGAGGAATCTCCTTGCTCCAGCCGGTGACGTCATCGGCGGGGATCCCCGCCTCCAGAGTGGCTGGTCACGTGACCGCCAAAGCGTGTCGCGCGTGCGGGTATAATGAGCTACACCTGTGGATCACGTGACCACGGAAGCACGCCTCGCTTGAGAGGCATGGCTTTCGGTTTGCGTTTTGCTTTATAAGGCGCGATAAATGGGCTTTTGAGTGTTAGCGGTTCATGGCGTTGACGGTTCATGGCGGTTCATGGCGGTTGACGGTTCATGGCGTTGACGGTCAAAAACCCATTACATCAATTTTACCAGGCACTGTACAGTAAGTACAGTGGACACCAAATGCACGGTGGAAGGCTAGAAGTAGAAGATCGTCCAAGACAAGTGAGAATAAGCCATACTTTGGAGGAGATGACGTCATTCGCTGGTCCGATAACCAAAGATGTGGTATAAAAAACCAGGTGAGCTAACAATGCAGCAATGAAGGAATTCGGCCAAGGCACCGGCACACAACGACCTACCTACATCGAAAGACTCAATGCCAATGGTGACAGAAGCCAAGACGGCCGGCTTAAACACCGCCGAAAGACCACGGTGTACCAACTTACGATGCAGAACATCTTGCACTTAATATGATGACAACAGGTGCCATCCTCTGACGTACCATTACAGGTACAGGTACAGTACACGTGAGCACAGAGCAAAAGTTCACTGAAACCGAGATTAAGAAAAAAGAAAAAACACCTCGTGGTCCGTGCTCGATATCCGAGTTTCAATCTTTTCAAACACATGATGCTCTCGGTCACGGTATCTCCTGCGAGCTGCTTCTCCTTCAACCACACAAACAACAACTTCTCCATATCTTCATGGATAGAGGTCCGGAGCTTTGAAATAATCGTAACGCCCTTGGCTGGCGTTATAGCCTTTATGGACTCCTTCTGCTTCAAAATCGTACATATCGTAGAAGGAGTACGATCGTACTGCCTCGCCAAGTCGACAACACGCACACCTCACCTGGCATGCTCTTCTCCTCTGCTTAATAAAACCAGTTTATTTCTTTACATTCTCTTGTATTATGTACAGTATATACGAGGTCGTGCTTGTTTATACATTATTTGTTATTTATAAAGTACATTTTTGTTATTTAAAAGCACCTAACAAAAAAAATTGGTGTTTTTTTTTTGAGGCTGGAACGGATTAATAGCATTTCAATGCATTTGAATGGGAAAATTTGCTTTGACTTACGAGCGATTTGGCTTACGAGCTCCGTCACGGAACGGATTAAACTCGTAAGCCGAGGTACCACTGTATATATATATATATATATAATATATATATATATATATATATATATATATATATATATATATATATATATATATATATATATATATATATATATATATATATCTTGTTGTGGATATGACAATGGTTTGTTTTTTTTGTTGTTATTGTGTAAATTGTTGTTAAAATATGTATAAAGGTTATGTATAAAGGTCAATGTGCGTCCCGTAATTAGTTCATAAACACCACACGTTAGCCAATCATAGACTTCCCCCCTTGTTGACAGTTATTTCCTTATTATGTGTATTAGGGTAAGGCCTTGTCTTCCATTAACTTAATACTCCATTGCACCGAATTCAAATAGATAGATCCCCTTTCATTCCCCATTCCCATTCCCAAAACTTCTACTGCCAACTGCAATTGCCGCCATTACGGCGTGGTCAGCTCGGGGAAGAAGGGCGTGCCCGCCCATCGTCATCAAGGGTGGAGTCAGAGGGCCTGTGCCCACCAATCAGGGCCGAAGCGAGCTCACCGAGGGGCGTGTCCTGAAGGCCGGCGGCTTGATCGCCCGAGGCGTAATATAAGCGCGCGCGGACGCCATTGCGAGAAGAGAGAGAGAGAGAGAGAAGGTTCGAGAGAGAAGGTTCGAGGTCAATTACAAGAGTTGCACGAGAAGTCAATTATAAGAGTTGCGCCAAAGGTCTATTGCAAGAGTTGCGCCAAAGAGAGGTGAATGACAAGCGTTGCGCAAAAGGTACCAAGACAGAGTTGTGCAAAAAGGGTCCAAGAAAGAGTTGCGCCAGAGACGGCAGACACGTCCTGAGGTGAGCCAGAGAACCAGCAGCTTTGGGCTCCACAAGCAGCGTTGACTCCACCAGGCAGCGTCGACCCGTTACCCCGCGGGAACCAGATAGCGGTGGCATCGGTGGCCGTCAAGGTCCAGCCGACGTCCCGTGCGGGATCAAACCCGAACCATCTGCCCCAGCTGAACCTTCCCATTCCTCCTTCCAGCATCCATTCCTGCCCTTCCATCCTTCTTGTGTACGTGAGTTTGTTTTGTTTGTCTTGTCCCAGGGTTAATTAAGCTTGTATAGTTAAGCTAGTATTTTCACTGTGTCACCTGCTTTTTCCATTTTCCCTGTATATAACCTTGACTGCTCCTTTTGCTTAGTGTGTGTAAATAATAAATCCTGTTACTCTTCTGTACGTCTTCTTCTTCCTCTTTACATTCGGTCACTTTAGAGGTTTCCAAATTGAATACCTGTGGCGCGATTTTGGCCAACGTCCAGGAATCGGGTTAGTCGGGGTAACTGTTCGGGCGCGGCGGCCATCCGCTCGGCCAATCAACATCCTAGCCGCGTCCGTAACAAGTGGTGTCAGGAGTGTCGGATTCGGACCTGAAGCGCTTAGCGCGCTCAAATTACGAGTGGCCCAAAATTGTATTTTATAAAATCCTAAATTTGAAAGTCGCGCCATGGCTGGTCAAGGCGACGGGATGCCGGTGGGAGAAATAGACGGGGTAGAATCGACCCAGGACCTCGGGGAAATGTATGTGGAGGAAAGGGAGGAGGAGAACAATGGCAATGTGGTTGAGGAGGTTTCAGGCGCGCAAAATGGCGCTCTCGCGCACGTGGTTACAGCGCCACCAAATAGAGCCGCGCCCTTTGTACCAACGGTGGAAGACATGCAATTATTTCTGGCTGAAATGAGGGCCCTTATGGTTAAGTCGGGTGAAGAAATGGAAGACAGAAGGAGGGCTGATAGTGAGAAAATGGAAAGCAGAATGATGGGGGCAATGAGGGACGAAGCGAGGGGTACCAGCGAACAGTTGGGAAATAAATTTGAGGGGTTAGACAATGGGATAAAAGAGGTGAAAAATGGGTTAACGGGGGTGGAAAATAGAATGGCAGCCCAGGAGAATCAGAGGGGGTGAAAAATGGGTTAGAGGGGTTAGAAAACAAGATGTAAAACAAATTGCGGGAAATAGGGGAGCAATCGGCCCGGGAAATTAAACAAATGGGAGAGCAGATAGAGGTGAAAATCGGGGTAGAAACCAAATTGGATGCCCAAAGGGATGAATTAGGACAGATGAGGATGGCATCTACAAAAGAGATGGAGGAGATGAAGGAGGAGATACGACGAGGTGTAAGCGAGGTCTCGGGGGTACGCGAGGAGGTAAAGCGAGGTGAGAAGCGTATGGAGAAAGAGGTGAGGAATAATACGGCTAGGTTACAGGGGGGCATAGAGGACCTGACGCAGGAGGTGGAACAGCTGACGGTGGGACAGACGGAGTTAGCGGAGCAGGTACAAAAGAACACTGCGGTACTAGGAGGGTTAAAAGCGACACAAAGAGACATCAAGGACGACTTGATAGCGACGAAGAGGCAATGTCAGATGGTACGTGAGGGACTGACAACGAGGTTGGACGAGGTGACAGAAGTAATGGAGACGAAGGACCGGGAGGTGAGGACGCACATAGAAACGGTTAAGGTAGCCTTAGAGGACGAAATTGAGGAGACGCACCGGGAAATAAAAGAGGTGAAGCAAAAGTTAGAGAAGGTGGAAGAGGGGGTGAGTGAAATTAAGAAGAGACGGACGGAAACTAAGAGAGAAATACAGGAGGAAGTGATGGAATATGTTCAAGGTCGGTGCTCAAATCGTGATGTTGTGCTCACTAACCAAATAAAGAGTTTGCAGGTGGCAAAGGAGGTGCGGAGACGAGGTGCCAAGGTGAGTGGCGATATATTCGGAAATGTATATGATGTGAGGGGAGCTTCAGTCGGCGTGGGGGTTGATTTGGATCCGGGTGTTCGTGAGAGGCCGTTGGTGAAGTGTGCGACAGGTACGGTGTGCGAAGGAGGAGGTGTGCTAGAATGTCCGACTCTGGGGTGTGTGAGGAAAAAGTGCGCGCCGAGGAGTGAGTGTGCTGTCGAGAGAGAGTTGGTCGTAGCGCGTGTGCGAGAGAGCACATGGAAGCGCGTAGTGGGGAGTGTTACAGAGGATGTAACGAGAGAGTGTGCGCAGGAGGATGCACGAGAAAGGTGTGTAACGGACGGGTGCATGAGGACAGAGTACGCTGTCAAGAGTAAGGGAGAATGCACGCCTGTGGTGAGTGTTACAGAGGATGTAACGGGAGAGTGTGCGCAGGAGGATGCACGAGAAAGGTGTGTAACGGACGGGTGCATGAGGAAAGAGTACGGTGAAAAGTAAGGGTGAGTGCGCGACCGAGTGTGGAGGTGAGAGTAGTGAGAGTAAAACGGAGAGTGAGTTGGTTGTGGCAGGTGAGAGAGGATGCACACCTGGAATGGAAGGATGCACACCTGGAATGGTAGTGCGCGTATGGGAATGCACGCTGGAATTGGTAGTGAGGCACGTGATTGGCTGTGCAAGTGAGAGCACACCTGTGGTTGTCACAGAGGAGGTGACCGAGGAGGGGGCGCGAAGAGGTGTGTTGGTGAGGTGTGCGAACGACGAGTGTGTGCAAAGGTGTGCGGTGGTCAGGTGTGTGACCAAGTCTGTAAGCGAATTGAGTGTACCTGGGTGTGTCAGGGAAGGTGCAATGACAAAGAGCATGGAGACGGCTGGATGTATGAGCAAGGAACGGGCTGCGGGGTGTGAGCATGCGAATGGAGCATCGACGCTAACCGGGTTAGCGGTTAGAGCGACGTATAGCCGAATCGGGCCTTCGGTGCGCGCCGGGCAGCTTTGCGTGCCGCGGGGATCCGCGGCGGTTTCGAAAGAACCGCCGTGCGAGATCCACGCCGGGCCGCGCTTTGAACGGCCGCATCCGTGCTCCACTAGGCGGAGCGGGCAGCCCGATAGGAAGGGTCGTCATGGCGACCCCTTTTTGTTGAGGCGTTCCGGCAGGTCGAGATCGGGCCATTGGACGGCTCTGTGCCGAGATGGTGCATGGGATCTCGGCCCGGGTAAGCGTCCTTCCCTGCACCGAGTGCCGGACGCATCCAGCTGCCGGCACCAAACAACCCGCATTCTTTGCTTGGCTTTACAAAGCCGAGCTTTAGAGATGAATTGGCGCACCGAGAGGCACTAGTGAGTAGACTGTGATGATGAGGATAGTGTTTTGGCCCCGAAATTAGAAAAACAAAATTTGATGATTGGCAAAGGATTGGCAGAGTGATGATTGGCAGATGATTGGTAGTGATTAGCAAATTTTTGATTTGCTGAAATTTGGTGTGCAAAATTGGTAGTGGAAGATACCCGATGTGGTGGGATGGCAACTTTGCCATCTCTCACAGTGGGGGCAAAGGAGCACTAGGTTATGGGGTTGGCAGTGCAAACTAGCCCGGGAGGGTTAGGATATAGTGTGTAGGGACCTAGAAGATGACCTTAGGTAACGTTAAGGTTAGGTAGTGACAATGATACCTGTAGTGGGGACGCAGCTAGATTAGTGTGGATTATAATGACGAGGGAGCGCAATAGTTTAAAGGGACGACTGGGAAGCGCAAGTTCCAGAGGGGAGTAATTAGATGAGATGATGCCGTGTGTGTGAGGATCGAAAGTGTATTGAGCAGGGTATGAGTAACTGATTGTGATTGTGAGTAGTATTGTGATTGCACAGGTGTGCAACTGGACAGGTGGGTGGAGCAGTGTATGAGTGAGTGATGGTGATGTGCATTGTGTTGACCAAATGGTCCAGGGAGGAAGGAGGGTGCAGGTGGCACCAGGTGTGATTGCACAGGTGTGCAACAACAGGTGAATGGAGAACAGGTGTATGGAATAAATGGTCTAGAGTATATGGAGTATTGGAATGGATGGTCGTGGAGTGAGTATGGGGGAAACTGTGGAGTGGAGTGGATGGTGCGACGGTGTGGATGGGGGAAAGGAGGATGTGCCCCATCACGAATACCCGGGGAGGGTAGTGTAAGAGTTAGGTAGAGGGTACAGGTAAATTGTGGTTGGATATTGGCATCTGTGGTGCGGGTAGTTGCACAGGAGTGGGGTGATGGGTGCATTAGTGTTGTGGAAATGGCTGGGCGTGTAGCCTGTTAGTGTGTATAGTTGGTTGGGCACTCCACCACTGTGAGGATGTCGGCCAGGTGAGGCCGCAGGTGGGCTCTGGGAGCCGGTAGTTGTTGTGGATGGGGCCCGAGGATCCGGAGGACGGACCCGGGTAGCCCAGTGCCAGAGGGCACCGAGGGGTGACAGAGCCAGGAGGGGCCTTCCCCAATTAGATAGGTTAGGGTGAGGAGCTAGGTAAGCTCGGGTGGCAACTGCAGTGGTGGAGGTGTGCAGGTGGGTAGGCCTGCTGGGAGAGCTACACGCCCCAGTCCTGAAATTGTGCAAGGGCACCGGGAGATGAATCGGGGGAGTGAGACCCCAAATTGAGAAGCACCACAGTTTGGTCAATGGGAATTGGTTTTTAGAACCCATAGTGTAAGTTGGCCAATGGATTGGCAGGGAAAGACCCCGGGTAGTGTAAAGTGTGTTAAAGTCATTTAGAAGGTAGTTAGGATGGAGATCTCCTCGCACCATCTACATCCACTCACCTGGGGTGATGGTACTCCACACCATGCCATGGTTGTTTTGTTATTTTTATGATGCAAATGTTTTGGATTGTGAGATGCATCATGACGTGGGTGTGACATTGTGCTTGATGTTCCATCTCTTCCTCCTTATGAGGATTGATGATGAATTGGGTGATGGCAAATTTTGGATAGAGGGATTGTGGAGACTAATTTGGTATAGGGGAGATATGGGGAAGACGTGACATTAGCGACGAATTTGTAAATGTGTAGATTTTGTAAATATGGGGTAAGGGCAAGGGTAGAGTAGGTGACAGGGGGGGGTGACGTACGGTAGGGACGAGCTTTTCTCACTTCGCTCTCCGTACGCACTTCGCCTTGCATTGCCTTGTTTGATGTGTACCCTTGAGACCTTACACCTCGCTCATCTGTCTTTTCCCCCCTTGCCTCCCACATGAGGACCTGTGTGCCACTGGGCGCCGAGGGGAACGTGCGTGAGTCCGCCATTGGGCGCCCGAGCCTCTCGCAACCACAGCTGTCTGCATCAATGCACCACCTTATGGACCACATGTCTGTGGCTGAGCACCACTTATGGACCCCATGGGTTGGGGCATGGCCCCTCTGCTGGAACCGGCCGTGAAGGCCCGAGATCTTGCTGGCGGACCTTGGCCACAGGGCACCGATGCCCCACAGGTGAACCATACATAGTCGGCCCCCTGTGGGCCATAAATAAAAGAAATGGACACGTTGGGTGCATTTTATTTCATGTGCAAATAGGCCGCCAGCAAAGAAGATGACACCTGGAAGATAGCAATAGCCAGCAGAGGGAGCCGAAGAGCAAGAGACCACCAGCAGGGTTTGTCGGTTTATTTTTTATTGAACAGTGATGACTGTGCACCGATTGGTGCTTGAGGGTGTATTGGTGCATTTTTGGGTGCTTTCATGGTGCATTGATGCAGAGCAGACTGTCTCCCCCCCCCCCCCCCCCCCCCCCAGAAAGAACAATCACAGGTCCTGGGTTGCATTTTGTAAATAAAGTAACGTCATTGTAAATAATGCTCCCCACCGTCAATGTATAGTTTGAAGACCATTCCGCAATTCGGTTAGCTGTGGGCGTGAATCTGTTAGGCAGGGTGCAATGGAGCAACGGGACATATTTATTTATGTTTTAAAACTGTCGCACTCAGGGTCAGGGTAAATGTAGAGGGAACTACACCTACGTGCCACACTAAAAGTTAAGGTAAGAGGCCCGGGACGTGCCTAAGAGGAGGAGGGTGCAGTGTTGTGGATATGAGAATGGTTTGTTTTTTTTGTTGTTATTGTGTAAATTGTTGTTAAAATATCGCCCTCCTTACTCCAGTTATGTATAAAGGTCAAAGTGCGTCCCGTAATTAGTTCATAAACACCACACGTTAGCCAATCATATACTTCCCCCCTTGTTGACAGTTATTTCTTTATTATGTGTATTAGGGTAAGGCCTTGTCTTCCATTAACTTAATACTCCATTGCACCGAATTCAAATAGATAGATCCCCTTTCATTCCCCATTCCCATTCCCAAAACTTCTACTGCCAACTGCAATTGCCGCCATTACGGCGTGGTCAGCTCGGGGGAAGAAGGGCGTGCCCGCCCATCGTCATCAAGGGTGGAGTCAGAGGGCCTGTGCCCACCAATCAGGGCCGAAGCGAGCTCACCGAGGGGCGTGTCCTGAAGGCCGGCGGTTTGATCGCCCGAGGCGTAATATAAGCGCGCGCGGACGCCGTTGCGAGAAGAGAGAGAGAGAGAGAGAGAGAGAGAAGAGAGAGAGAAGGTTCGAGAGAGAAGGTTCGAGGTCAATTACAAGAGTTGCACGAGAAGTCAATTATAAGAGTTGCGCCAAAGTTCTATTGCAAGAGTTGCGCCAAAGAGAGGTGAATGACAAGCGTTGCGCAAAAGGTACCAAGACAGAGTTGTGCAAAAAAGGTCCAAGAAAGAGTTGCGCCAGAGACGGCAGACACGTCCTGAGGTGAGCCAGAGAACCAGCAGCTTTGGGCTCCACAAGCAGCGTTGACTCCACCAGGCAGCGTCGACCCGTTACCCCGCGGGAACCAGATAGCGGTGGCATCGGTGGCCGTCGAGGTCCAGCCGACATCCCGTGCGGGATCAAACCCGAACCATCTGCCCCAGCTGAACCTTCCCATTCCTCCTTCCAGCATCCATTCCTGCCCTTCCATCCTTCTTGTGTACGTGAGTTTGTTTTGTTTGTGTTGTCCCAGGGTTAATTAAGCTTGTATAGTTAAGCTAGTATTTTCACTGTGTCACCTGCTTTTTCCATTTTCCCTGTATATAACCTTGACTGCTCCTTTTGCTTAGTGTGTGTAAATAATAAATCCTGTTACTCTTCTGTACGTCTTCTTCTTCCTCTTTACATTCGGTTGCTTTAGAGGTTTCCAAATTGAATACCTGTGGCGCGATTTTGGCCAACGTCCAGGAATCGGGTTAGTCGGGGTAACTGTTCGGCCGCGGCGCCATCCGCTCGGCAAAACAACATCTTATCCGCGGTCCGTAACAATATATATATATATAATACAGTAGATATAGGCTCGGGTTGATCAAGGGTTTTCCGGGACTAGTTCGTGCAAACATAAGTGATGAGCGGGTTTGGTTGGGTGATGAGCGGGTTTGGTTGGGTGTCGAGCAGGTTTGGTTGGGTGTCAAACGGGTTTGGTTGGGTGTCGAGCGGGTTTGGTTGGGTGTCGAGCGGGTTTGGTTGGGTGTCGAGCGGGTTTGGTTGGGTGTCGAGCGGGTTTGGTTGGGTGTCGAGCGGGTTTGGTTGGGTGTCGAGCGGGTTTGGTTGGGTGTCGAGCGGGTTTGGTTGGGTGTCGAGCGGGTTTGGTTGGGTGTCGAGCGGGTTTGGTTGGGTGTCGAGCGGGTTTGGTTGGATGACGAGCGGGTTTGGTTGGTCACAGTTGGAATAAAAGGATTGACTCAGATTCCAAACGTCTCAGAAGTCATCTTTCCATGCTAAAAGCTAAGCTTTTGGATTTAGTTTTGCAGTATTTTTATATTTGTGAGCATTTTTAAAGAAACTGTAATTAAGTGGATTTGTGTTATTAAGCTGTTAAAATTTTCCATCTGAATAACCTCAGTGAACTTATATCCCTTTTCCCTGACATTCTCAGATTTGACAATTCGCGGCATTTTCCAGGAATGTAACACCCACGAATGTCCGGGTCTTACTGTACTTCAATTTAAAAAAAAAAATTATTTTAAAGATTGTTAAAAAATCTGGAAGTTCAGTGCTTGGAAGCAGTCTTTTACACACCACCCTTATACACCACCCCATAGAGCATGTCCAAGTACTGCAAAACTGGAGGTATTATGAAGGCGATTTGTGTCCTACAGTGTTCAAGTGTATAATTTAAAGCCATTACAAATAAAGGTTTAAAGAGGTGTAAGAGTGTATAAAAAAATCAATTCCGGGTTTTACTACCATTTTACCCAGCGTCTATTACATCACCCAAACTAACACATACATTAGCCCTTTGTGCTTGTTGTTTGTGTCCTTTATGACTTCCTTAAAAACAGTGCGTTTCCTGTTTGGAATATTTTTCAATTTTGTTTGATTGCCAGGTAGTCAGACAGTAAAAAGAAAATTACCTCGCTCTTCTCTGCGCATGTGTGATTCGGACGAATTCAGAGAGAAAGTTTTGCTAAACCACAAAAACTTGTCTTCCTATTCATGTTCCGATTCGTGTTCAAAATATAACATTCAACATAAATACGTTGTTCTTTGATTATAAACTGATGATCATAAACCGATAAGACCGGACCTGAAACAATTGCTTAACCCCGCTTTTCACTTGCATACATGAGGTAAAATTAGTCCGTGCTGTTTCCTTGATTGAGGCTCAGCATTTAAAAAGGATGGAGCACTGACAAATGATCATAAGATGGGAACCATTGCTTCGGCGTTATGGCAATGGCCTCTTCCTGTTATGAAGTTCCTTGTAAGATAACTGATTTTATTTCATTATTTTTTATTATTATGTAATATCTATATTATAATAGCCGTAGATGATTCTGTCTGTCTGTCTGTCTATCTGTTGGGTGTCTGTCCGGGGTGTGGCTTACTCGGTTTGCAGAGTAGCTCCACCCATAGCTCCACCCATTCTGGGAGTGGCTATAAACAAATATCCACCATTTTATTAACTCGCATAGCTTTGAGTCCTGTTTTGTAGGCCCGTGGTGTCTTGCTCTCCCCCAGTTTTATTTCAAATCAAATTCGATAAATCATTTCATTTTTCACAGTCGCTAACATAGTTTTAGACTCGGTTGAAAAAAAACGGGAAGAAAATCCGATGAAAGTTGCCGTTTATAGAACGAAATGAATTCTCAAAGGCCTGTAACTTCAAGGCCATTGAGTCTCTCTCACGCCTTTATCTCCAATCTAACTCACCATATGATTTCATTTTTATCGATGGTTTTACTTTTAGACTCGGTGTCAGCAATAATTGAGAACAATCCACACACGCGGGAAAATGCAGAGATATATTTTTTAAAATCGCGTCATGGTGTATCATACACCGCCCAACATGACACCGCCGGCAATGTGTCGATATATATTAAAAATTCGCTTTTGCTTTTCCGTTATGATATATTACTATTTCGTTTGATGATAGTCGTCACAAAAACGTCAACAATGATGCCGACATATATTTCTTCGTTTTTATTTCATTCAACATATTAGCCGGAAGTAAAATATGTTTCAGGAAATTACCGAGAGATATTTCTTCGTTTTTTTTATTAGTTATGTGCGCATACACTTTAAATAGGTTTATTTGAAATCTTTAATTTTCCACAAACATTCCACACACGCGGGAAAATGCAGAGATATATTTTTTAAAATCGCGTCATGGTGTATCATACACCGCCCAACATGACACCGACGGCAATGTGTCGATATCTATTTTAAATTCGATATATCATTTCATTGTTCACAGTCGCTAACATAGTTTTAGACTCGGTTGAAAAAAAACGAGAAGAAAATCCGATGAAAGTTGCCGTTTATAGAACGAAATGAATTCTCAAATGCCTGTAACTTCAAGGCCATTGAGTCTCTCTCACGCCTTTATCTCCAATCTAACTCACCATATGATTTCATTTTTATCGATGGTTTTAGAGTCGGTGTCAGCAATAATTGAGAACATTCCACACACGCGGGAAAATGCAGAGATATATTTTTTAAAATCGCGTCATGGTGTATCATACACCGCCTAACATGACACCGACGGCAACGTGTCGATACATATTAAAAATTCGATATATCATTTCATTTTTCACAGTCGCTAACATAGTTTTCGACTCGGTTGAAAAAAAACGGGAAGGAAATCCAATGAAAGTTGCCGTTTATAGAACGAAATGAATTCTCAAACGCCTGTAACTTCAACTTCAAGGCCATTGAGTCTCTCTCACGCCTTTATCTCCAATCTAACTCACCATATGATTTCATTTTTATCGATGGTTTTGGACTCGGTGTCAGCAATAATTGAGAACATTCCACACACGCGGGAAAATGCAGAGATATATTTTTTAAAATCGCGTCATGGTGTATCATACACCGCCCAACATGACACCGACGGCAACGTGTCGATATATATTAAAAATTCGCTTTTGCTTTTCCGTTAAGATATATTACTTTTTCGTTTGATGACAGTCGTCACAAAAACGTCAACAATGATGCCGACATATATTTCTTCGTTTTTATTTAATTCAACATTATTAGCCGGAAGTAAAATATGTTTCAGGAAATTACCGAGAGATATTTCTTCGTTTTTTAAAATTAGTTATGTGCGAATACACTTTAAATAGGTTTATTTGAAATCTTTAATTTTCCACAATATAATTTACTTGCCATTTATCATTTGATGATTACGAGACAAATTCCTCTTGAGGATCGTGACAATTCATGCGCTGCGTGGAAACTTCTATTTCCAAAATGAATGAGACGATCGATGAAGAACGCAGACTTGAACAGGATGCAGCAAGAAAACGAATGAGACGGGCGAACGAGTCCATCGACGAACGTCAATGCAAACTTGCGGGGTCACCCGTGGGAATCCCACGGGCATGGATGTGTGTGACATTTCGACATATTGAGTTAGATGCTGCACATTCATTTTTACAAAATGGTTACTGGCAAGTCATCAGATCCAGAAATGGTGTAAAAACCACCGTTTAGAGGCCATTTTTCCCCGCAAAGCGGGGGTTGGCCTTTTCGGGGACCGTGGTAGTTGTTGTTTTTTTGTCCCCTTTTTGAAGCAATGTTTTACGGCCGGATGCCCTTCCTGACGCCAACCCTTTTTGCCGCCTTCAACGACAAACAGGGAATTACCAGTGAACTGGTACTCAATTAGCCGACCTCGGAAGGATGACAGGCTGAGTCAACCCCCCTGGCATTAATTCGGCGATCGACCGAGATTCGAACCCAGGATCCTAAGCCGGCACCCTAGCCGCTAGCCCAACACCAGAAATGGTGTCATGAACACAATTTATTTACGCACAAGCACAAAAGCAAGACGGGCCGATTTCCGATTCCGACGGGCCGACGGGCGAGACGGGCCGATTTCCGATTCCGACGGGCCGATTTGGAGCAAGAAAAAGAACGAGACGGGAGAAAAGGGAGAGAAACGAGACGGGGAAAGCCGATTGGAGAGGCGAGTGAGGCGCGATTGGAGAGGAGTGTGAGGCGCGATTGGAGAGGAGTGTGAGGCACGATTGGAGAGGAGTGTGAGGCGTGATTGGAGAGGAGTGTGAGGCACGATTGGAGAGGAGTGATTGGAGGGGAGTGTGAGGCACGATTGGAGAGGAGTGTGAGGCACGATTGGAGAGGAGTGTGAGGCGCGATTGGAGAGGAGTGTGAGGCGCGATTGGAGAGGAGTGTGAGGCGCGATTGGAGAGGCGTGTGAAGGATTGGAGAGGAGAGGAGTGTGAGGGATTGGAGAGGTGAGGGATTGGAAAGGAGAGGGATGTGAGGGTTTGGAGAGGAGAGGAGTGCTAGGTGGAGAGAGGAGAGTGTCAGGTGGAGACAGGAGAGTGTCAGGTGGAGACAGGAGAGTGTCAGGTGGAGAGGAGTGAGGGGTCACATATTATGTGAAATAACTAAATTCACACCATTTCTGGATCTGATGCCTTGCCAGTAACCATTTTGTAAAAATGAATGTGCAGCATATAACTCAATATGTCGAAATGTCACACACATCCATGCCCGTGGGATTCCCACGGGTGACCCCGCTAGTTATATTATATTGTATTATATTATAAGATTATATTATATTTTTGCCGGTGTGTGCCCCAGTTTGGAATAGGTACACCGTATCCCTGCGTGTGGTAAGAGGCGACTAAAGGGTTGGCGTCAGGAAGGGTATCCGGCCATAAAACATTGCCTCAAAAGGGGAACCATGATGATTGGCATGGGGTCCGCACTCCGCAAGGCTAACCCCCTCTCTAGCAGGGAAAATGGCCTTAAAATCGGTTTTTAAAATTATATTATAAGAGCAACAACCCAAGATTGGATGTCGGCTCAACTATGATAATGTCAGCTGTTGTGCTTCTCTCTGGCATCAAGGGACATTTCTATAGGAAAGGAATGCAAATGAATCAAAATGATTTTACAGCAAAGAACCACGGAAGTGGAACGAAAGAAAAGTTGCCAAAAAATTCGTTATCTTGATTCTAATGCAGGAATATTTTTTTCCTTGGCAACAAACCAAAAGGAAAAAAAAAAAAAAGGATTAAAAGATGAAATTTGGGGCAACAGCTACAATCTGAAACAGGTTCAAGGAGTTTAAAAAGTATATGCTGAAGTATATAGGGAATTAGGTGAAAGCCTTTAGCACAGAAAATGGTCCTAGTGGCCCAGCAAGGCTTGGTTGCTCAAGTAGAGAGAGATGTCAATTTTACCACAGAATTCCATTTGTATGCAGCCACCAGCCATCATCAGTGCCTGCATGGCTCTCTTCAAGCACCAAATCTGCTGCAATGATGCCTCATGTCCAAAGAAAATACACCCTCAGCCTAGTTTCATCTGAGCCTCAGCCCACTTTCCCGCTTCGGCGGTGGGCCTGATGTTGCAGAAAAGGCAGGCAGGCAGGCGAGGCGTGGAATTTCATCTCGTAGCAGTGAGCGCACCTCGGGGGCAGGGTGCGGCCCAGAATGCCGGGCTGGGCTGCCGTTAATGGAAGCAGGCTGCGGATGTGGATTCGGGCAGTATGGCTGAGTGCATGATAAACACAAAGGACATGCTGGAACCCAGCTACTTGAACTGTACTTACAGCCACTGTTGAGGTCATCTCACATCTCAGGTCTTCTGCCACATCTTGCTCTGTTTGGGTCTGCGGTAAGCACAAACGAGACAAGAGCAGGTGGGGTAAAAAGAGAGGTAATCAATGTGAAAGGGGTAAAAAAAAAAAGATATTAAAAAGTCAGCATCAGTCACATGAAGAGCAGGGACAAACCATTACAGTGTGCATTCGAGGCAAAGCTCAGCAATCGTATTAGCCACACTTGGCCCAGCCTGCCTGGCTCAATTTCATGCAGGGGAGATTGGGCCCTTATCACGACATTACTTTTGACAGTCCCTGAGAGCTGCTAGGTCTCACCACAGGCCTACGAACAGCAGAGTGAAGAGTGGCTTTTACTTTTTCTGGAACTCAAGTGTGATGACGAGTAAAATGTATGGTAAGAAAATGGAAGTAAAAGCCAGGTATTAAATCGGAACAAGAAGATGATAAACGTGTAATATTTACGTTTTCAAAATTGTGTTTTATTCAAGTTTGTGGTAACAGTTTATATCAGTTGGACGTTTCAACCCAACAACAAGGTCGCAATGTAAGCAAATAGAGGATCACGTTTGAATCCATTCATCACTCCTCCAATTAGTTCCCGACGCCAAAGCATTTTTGGAATAACTCGGTTCAAACGTACACAATTGTATGAGTGGGGACGATGCCCACATCATTAACAATGCACCAAATGAAGCACACTTATCCTGCTTCAATGGCCTGCCATAAGACCAATACCTCCCAGACCTATCAAATCCTTGGCATCAACTTCACCGAATGCCCCTGCAGTGACGGTGTGACCCGTTATCCGAGATCCCTCCATGCATTGCAACAGCTTTGGCATCTTGCAAAAGCACAAAAAAGAGAGAAGACCTCAAAAAGTGGTTTATCCTCAAATAATACAACGGCTGCACAACGGTGGATTGTTTGGTGCGCTTGCGGACAATCTGTGAAATTTGGACACTAGCATGACAAATTATTCATTGCTGCCAATAGCTACTAGTCTGGGGAGCTTGTTTAGAGTGATGTGACACCGGGTGGAAGTCCTCATGGTAATCCATCTCAGAAAAGCCATTTATCTTCCTCACTCGCATGCAACGATACACAAACGGGACGACTATCTCTCCTGTACTCAATGCTGAAACATCTGCCTATCATACCCCAGCATAATAGGCTACCAGTGGTGGCAAGCTCACCATCCGTTGATACAGTATCAGTAAAAGAAAAATAGATTAGCTTTATTACATGTGCAAGTGGATGCAGGGAATGCAGTCATCTTTTTGAAATGAAGCGATTTCACAGCTGAGTTTTTCGAGGCTGTTTTCTTCCCCTCTCCAAGGGCAGATCATCACATCCTGCGAGTAAGTGCTGTACCTCCATGTTATTCTTTTTTGTCGTTTTCTTTTTCAACACTGAAGATAATGATAGAAAAACCAACAAGTGTTTTCAATTTCCGACTCTGGCGGTATAGGAGCGAGATTCCGTCAGCGATAGCAAGCTCCAATCAACTAGCATGTCATCACACAAGGCCAAAAGTAAGTAAAACAGGGAAGAGATTCATATATATATATATATATATATATATATATATATATATATATATATATATAATATAATATATATATATATATAATATAATATATATATATAATATAATATATATATATATTATATAATATATATATATATATATATATATATATATACATATATATATATATATATGTATATATATATATATATATGTATACATATATATATATATATATGTATGTATATATATACAGTGGGGAGAACAAGTATTTGATACACTGCCGATTTTGCAGGTTTTCCCACTTACAAAGCACGTCAAGGTCTGTAATTTTTATCATAGGTACACTTCAACTGTGGAAGACGGAATCTAAAACAAAAATCCTGAAAATCACATTGTATGATTTTTAAGTAATTAATTTGCATTTTATTGCATGAAATAAGTATTTGATACATCAGAAAAACAGAACTTAATATTTGGTACAGAAACCTTTGTTTGCAATTACAGAGATCAGACGTTTCCTGTAGTTCTTAACCAGGTTTGCACACACTGCAGCAGGGATTTTGGCCCACTCCTCCATACAGATCTTCACCAGATCCTTCAGGTTTCGGGGCTGTCGCTGCGCAACACAGACTTTCAGCTCCCTCCAAAGATTTTCTATTGGGTTCAGGTCTGGAGACTGGCTAGGCCACTCCAGGACCTTGAGATGCTTCGTACGGAGCCACTCCTTAGTTGCCCTGGCTGTGTGTTTCGGGTCGTTGTCATGCTGGAAGACCCAGCCACGCCCCATCTTCAATGCTCTTATTGAGGGAAGGAGATTGTTGGCCAAGATCTCGTGATACATGGCCCCATCCATCCTCCCCTCAATACGGTGCAGTCGTCCTGTCCCCTTTGCAGAAAAGCATCCCCAAAGAATGATGTTTCCACCTCCATGCTTCACGGTTGGGATGGTGTTCTTGGGGTTGTACTCATCCTTCTTCTTCCTCCAAACACGGCGAGTGGAGTTTAAACCAAAAAGCTCTATTTTGGTCTCATCAGACCACATGACCTTCTCCCATTCCTCCTCTGGATCATCCAGATGGTCATTGGCAAACTTCAGACGGGCCTGGACATGCGCTGGCTTGAGCAGAGGGACCTTGCGTGCGCTGCAGGATTTTAATCCATGACGGCGTAGTGTGTTACTTATGGTTTTCTTTGATACTGTGGTCCCAGCTCTCTTCAGGTCATTGACCAGGTCCTGCCGTGTAGTTCTGGGCTGATCCCTCACCTTTCTCATGATCATTGAGGCTCCACGAGGTGAGATCTTGCATGGAGCCCCAGACCGAGGGAGATTGACTGTCATCTTGAACTTCTTCCATTTTCTAATAATTGCGCCAACAGTTGTTGCCTTCTCACCAAGCTGCTTGCCTATTGTCCTGTAGCCCATCCCAGCCTTGTGCAAGTCTACAAATTTGTCCCTGATGTCCTTAGACAGCTCTCTGGTCTTGCCCATTGTGGAGAGGTTGGAGTCTGATTGATTGAGTGTGGACAGGTCTGGAGACGGCTTTGCGGTCGGTCTTTGCGGTCTTTGTGGTCGGAGACGGTCTGGAGACGTCTTTTATGCAGATAACGAGTTCAAACAGGTGCAGTTAATACAGGTAATGAGTGGAGAATGGGAGGGCTTCTTAAAGAAAAAACTAACAGGTCTGTGAGAGCCTGAATTCTTACTGGTTGGTAGGTGATCAAATACTTATTTCATGCAATAAAATGCAAATTAATTACTTAAAAATCATACAATGTGATTTTCAGGATTTTTGTTTTAGATTCCGTCTTCCACAGTTGAAGTGTACCTATGATAAAAATTACAGACCTTTACGTGCTTTATAAGTGGGAAAACCTGCAAAATCGGCAGTGTATCAAATACTTGTTCTCCCCACTGTATATATACACAAAGAATTAAGTTAAGCACCCCCCCGTTTTTTTACAACCTCGCACATTACAAGTTTGTTGTCGTCAAAACAGTGTAATATACCCATGATATTGCTATATTTTCTGGAGAAGTGATATTATGGTCACATAAAAACATAACAATCATGCCGTTTTCAATATTTTATTCTGAATAATTTAAGGTGAAATTTTTTGGGAATTTTAGGCATATTTTCACCTCAATTTAAGTATGGAGCTATAGGTCCATCACGGACAATGTGGATGACGTTTATGTTTTCTAACGTACAGTCATTGTTCTGAGAAGACCTCTAGCGATCTTTGCGTCAATAACGTGTGTAGGACCCACGTGATCGGATGGAGCAAGGTGCTGTGACAACCATCCCCTGGCCTGCGTACAGTCCTGACCTGAACCCCCTCGAGCACGTTTGGGACATGTTGGGACGACAAATTGCGAAGATGGTCCCTCCAATAGCCAATCTGGATGAATTGGAACGTGCATTACATCGGGAATGGAACAACCTGCCACAGCAACGCATACGACGGCTTACAGGGTCTATGAGACGTAGGGTTGAGTCAGTGATCCGATCACGTGGGTCCTACACACGTTATTGACGCAAAGATCGCTAGAGGTCTTCTCAGAACAATGACTGTACGTTAGAAAACATAAACGTCATCCACACTGTCCGTGATGGACCTATAGCTCCATACTTAAATTGAGGTGAAAATATGCCTAAAATTCCCAAAAAATTTCACCTTAAATTATTCAGAATAAAATATTGAAAACGGCATGATTGTTATGTTTTTATGTGACCATAATATCACTTCTCCAGAAAATATAGCAATATCATGGGTATATTACACTGTTTTGACGACAACAAACTTGTAATGTGCGAGGTTGTAAAAAAACGGGGGGGTGCTTAACTTAATTCTTTGTGTATATATGTATATATATATGTATATATATATATATATATATATATATATGTATATATATATATATATATATATATATATATATATATATATATATATATATATATATATATATATATATATATATATATATATATATATATATATATATATATATATATATATATATATATATATATATATATATATATATATATATATATATATATATACACACACACACAGACTTGGCATTTAATATGGAATTAATTTTTTTCTTGACGGGTTTACTTTCTGAACTCATTACATCAATCTGGTGAATTTCTTTTACCCATCGGTGATGTCTTTGTTGAAAGAACCATGTCATTGTCTTTCGCAGCAAGAAGTCAATAACAGGATTATATCACAGGTGGCGTGACAAAATGTAAGGACAGGTACATTTGACGATTGGCTTCACAATCGGGTATATAAGGGTTGTTGCGTTCTGTATTAGTGGAAAACAACTGCTGCACGTCTACAAAAGTTATTGCCGCTTCCTCTGGAGATGGTCCGTCAACTTGACAATGCTGTTTGTCATGGAGTGGTGGCTTTACGAAATTCTGGCATGAAACAGTGTGCTATTGCTCGGCAGTATGGCATCACTCAAGGTCAGGTGTCAAAGATCCTGAAACGAAATGCTCAGAGGGGTGTCCCTACGCCAATACCGAGGACAGGACGTCCACGCAGAACCACAAGGAGAGATGATCGCCAGCTGCACCGGTTAGTCTGCAATGGCCGTACCAAGTCAGCTAATCGGCTTAGGGCTGAGTGGCAGCAACTGACAAATGTGCCTGTATCCAGAAGGCTAGTCAACCAACGACTGGTTCAAGCAGGCTATCGTGCCAGGCGTCCACTGAGAAAGCCACGCCTGACCAGACAACACAGCCAGCGCCGATTGCAGTGGGCCAGAGAGCACCGTCAATGGCAGCCAGGACACTGGAATCACGTGACCTTCAGCGACGAGTCTAGATTTCTGGTCTATCGTCAAAGATGGCCGCGTCTCCGAGTGCGCAGACAAGTGCATGAAGCCCACAACGAAGATTGTATAGTGCCAAGAGTCCAAGCTGGAGGTGGTGGGGTGACCGTTTGGGCTGCTTTTCATGCAGGGGGAAAAACTGACCTGGTTGTTCTGAATGGGAAACCTGAACCAGTTCAAGTACAGGATCATTCTGGAAGAAACATTGCTTCCATTTGCTCGTGCAGCCTTTCGAGGAAACTTTGTCTTCCAAGATGACAAGTGCACGGCCTCATCATGCTCGCATGATCCAACACTTTCTTGCTGACCGTGGTGTAGAGCATATGGAGTGGCCTGCCATGTCCCCGGATATGAATCCGATATAGAAATTGTGGGCAGAATTAACGTGTCAAATCGACAACTTGGACCAGCAGCCTACCTCTGTGCGTGAATTGCAGCAGACTATTGTCACTGCATGGCAAGCGATTCCTGTCCAAACCTTGGCAAATCTCGTGAACAGCATGCCTCGACATGTACGTGCTCTCCTGAATGCTCGTGGGGGTTACACGAAGTACTGAACTGTAATTTTACTGTCCGTAATCCCAGACATCATTTAGCTTTTGTTTTTGTTGAAAAAAAATTTGGCTAATGTGCAAAATAAAGAGATGCTTCTGGAAAACGTACAGAAGTTTAACACAGTACTGTCCGTGAATTGAGTTCGATATCAGTTTACATCACTTTCAAGGATCAATTTATTTGCTTTGAAATGTCAAATGTGGTTGTTGTTTCTTTTAAAGGTCACATTAACAAAATCTAGAATAATTTCAACATAATTCCAATGAACTTTTGGTTCTAAGTCATCTTGAAAAGTAAGTTCACCCCCACAAAAAAAATATTCCATATTAAATGCCAAGTCTGTTTGTATATATATATATATATATATATATATATATATATATACATATATATATATATATATATATATATATATATATATATAAACCACCTTTCGAGGCCATTTTTCCCCACAGAGCGGGGATTTGGCCTTTTTCAGGCACCTTGGTCCCCTTTATGAAGCAATGTTTTATGGCCGGATGCCCTTCCTGCCGCCAACCCTGTTAGTCGCCTCTTGCGACACAGGGAATTACCAGTGAACTGGTACTCAATTTGCCAACCTCAGAAGGATGACAGGCTGAGTCAACCCCCCTGGCGTTAATTCAGCGATTGACCAGGATTCGAACCCAGGATCCTAGGATCCCAAGCGCGGCACCCTAACCGCTAAGCCAACACCAGGCTAAATATATATATATATAGGAGCCCTGGTGTTGGGCTAGCGGCTAGGGTGCCAGCTTAGGATCCTAGGATCCTGGGTTCGAATCCCAGTCGATCGCTGAATTAACGCCAGGGGGGTTGACTCAGCCTGTCATCCTTCCGAGGTCGGCTAATTGAGTACCAGTTCACTGGTAATTCCCTGCTTGTCGTAAAAGGCGACAAACAGGGTTGGCGGCAGAAGGGCATCCGGCCGTAAAACATTGCTTCAAAAAGGGGACTGAAAAACAACAACAACCACGGTCCCCGAAAAAGGCCAACCCCCGCTTGAGGGGAAAAAAAATGGCCTCTAAAGGTGGTTTTATATATATATATATATACACACACACACACACACACACACACACACACACACACACACATATATATGTATTTTTTTTTTTTCTACAATGCACATAACTTTGGATTTATTAACAAAATGGAGGCTTAAATGTGGTGAGGTATTCTGATATTTAATGATCCTTGCGAAGTGTGTTCATATTTTGATTATAACGTACACTGCTGAAGCAATGAGCATTAGGTACAATGGGGAAAATGGCGTGCAGTGATTCCCCAGTAATCTAAACCGTTGGCTTTCATCCGTTGACACATGATGACCCAACCGCCCACAACGTGGAAAATATCTCCGAGCAAGTTAAAAAGACAACGATGTAATTACAAGAACATTCTTTTTAATACACTCATTTATTTATACAATGTTGTATCATGAAAATGACTGTAAACTCATTTCCACCCACTCAGTAAACCTGCAACCATTAATAATTTATCAGCAGCAGTTTCCTTTTATTTATTTATTTTCCCTTCCAATTAATTCGCAACTTTTAATGCCACCAGGAATGAATGGGTATTGATCGTCTTGTGCAAACTAACACCGTATTACTGTTTCCTTCCTTTTAAAAAAAGGTCGCTTTTGGTGGGAGAGATAAATGTGGTATTGAGAGGAAGTGGACGTACAAGGAGAATAGAAAATGGCACCGTTTGAGCCACATTGTTAACATCTTGACATGGTGTGAAAGACATCCTCACATCGTCGCACGGCGAGGCATTACGGTCACTGGACAATTGCAATTCTACAAGGAACAGCTGCTTGGGAAGAGCGAGCCGTGTAGTAGATCTGGCCTATCTGAGATAAGGCAGTAGTAAATCTCAAGGGGGGGTGGCAGGGGGAACCTCCAAGAAATGTTTACGGATTTATAAGAGTAATTATTAAGCAGAAGCACGAGTCAGATCATTGGGGTACAAGTCGTGACCAACAATTTATCACCTAAACGACGAGACCGATTGTTATAATTTATCAATTAAGGAAACCAAATATCTACGGGTTTGTCTGGTGGACAAAGGCTTTGTTCCAACATTTCCAGCCCAGAGTGATCTATCACAATTCAATTAATAATGATTTATGGCCCCTAATACCCATTTTGTATATCTTTTATCAAGGTCTTCTTGGCTCGTTTAAAGGGCTTTTACAAATACAAAATGTCCTGATAGTGTAATGCTGAGGAGTCCAGTTTCCAGGCTTCTAATTGAACGAGATGGAGGAGCGCAACTGCATAAATATGGAGTAAAAACGGCAGTATGGGGAAGTAGATTTAACATAAATTGCAAATATCAAAGTTTCGCAGCAACATCTTCAGAGACTCAAAATATTAGTGGTAAAAAAAATATCAAACTTAATTTTGCAAAACATTTTCGATACGGACATGTCGTTGACTTTACTTGTGAAAGAAAGAACCACCTATAGAGGCCATTTTTCCCAGCAGAGCGGGGGTTGGCCTTTTTCGGGCACCTTGGTCCCCTTTTTGAAACAATGTTTTACGGCCGGATGCTCTTCCTGCCACCAACCCTGTTAGTCGCCTCTTGCAATACACAGGGAATTACCAGTGAACTGGTACTCAATTTGCTGACGCCGGAAGGATGACAGGCTGAGTCAACCCCGCTGGTGTTAATTCAGCGAATGACCGGGATTCGAACCCAGGATCCTAGGATCCCAAGCCGGCACCCTAACCGCTAAGCCAACATCAGGCTTGACTTTACCTGTGAGAAATAAATAAATGGCTACATGCAAACACACTTCCCTTCCCTAACTTCAGAGTTACTGCTCTGGTCTGAAAGGTAATCGGAAAGAAAGGTGCCGATGAATCTCCCACAGTGCGATTTCCTTTGGCCACTCGGTCTTTTATCTGGTGGCACCCAATACCAAGGGAGCTTATTCCGCCGCAGATAAGGGGCAGCCGGTGACAAGTGTAACTCTGTTAAAGGAGAGTTTGAAGCATGATATTTATGTTTATCCCAGCAACCTTCCACCGCAGAAATATGTCCAGAATAATCGGTGTCTGTTACGGTGTGAGCCGGCTGGAGGATTCAAATGAAAATAAAAAGGCACCAGAAGAGAAAAAGCAAAGAAAGATTTCACACAAACATCAACAACCTGAGAGCAGCAGAAAGTCATGAGTGTAAACGCTGTTTGTGCGTGGGAAGGAGAGATTGTGCTCAGCGTGCTCCGGAATAGAAAATCTCCGATTTAGGTATGCCAAATTTCTTCACGCATCCCCAGCTGTCACCTTTTAATTGGGCCCCACGCCACACAAGGCCGTTCATGTTTAATGCATTCCCGCCTTTGTGTGACAACATATGACCGGCTACCAACGCAAGCTGCTGGGCAAGCCGAGGGAACCTTTTTTGCATCCGTCACTCGGCACAGATAAAGTGAATTCAGTTCTCATTGTCAAACTCTGACACAGTGAATAAACAGAATCAATATTCCGTTCGTTTGTCTGAAAAGACATGCCTCTTTTAATCAAAGGACACGGAAGGCAAACCCTTCCTTTTCTTATCTTTTTGGTTGTTGCTGTCGTCGCCGTTAATAAGAAAGAGGCAGTCGAAGAAGATATTATGGTCTTGTAGAAGAAGAACAAAAGGAGCGAGCTAAAACACGAGGGAGAAGCTCTTCTTGCAAAATCTCACCTATAAAAACCCCCCCTGGCTCAATATTATGGTTATTCGCTTTTGCACTATCGTTGCTCAAAGCATTTTGCAGTGCTACGAAAAATGACACTGGTGGATATTGAAATGCAAATCCATTGCTCATTGCCCCCTTTGCCGCTATCAATGATGAATCTGGCAGTCTCTTTCCAGTGATCCACTATATGTTTCCAATAACCACCTGCTTAATGGAGATGGCTCAGTGTGGAAAAGGCTGGAGCAATTTCATAGCCAGTGGTGCAGTACACGAGGTCAACACTATGGAGAAGCAAATTCATCAACAGGTCTGTCCCTAACAGGGTATCTCACTGCCATGCCCTAGTACCAATAATGGAAAGCGATTTTAGGCCTATGTAAAAGTGGCTCAAAAGGAGGGAATGGGGTATTGGGGTACGGGAAGGGGACACAGCCACACATTCAAATTATAGAGTAAGAATAAATACAAATAAACGAGAAAAGTAATTATCTGGATAAACTAAATGATAAAGTTATTAATGTTGCCAAATGTGATAGAATATACAACGTGTGTACTCATAGAGACAAACAAAAGAAAATAATTAAATAAATGAACAGCATTATATAACTAATTATTGCGCTTGCGATAGTGGAGAAGATTGTCATGGGGACCGCAAGGCTAACCCCCGCTCTTGCAGGGAAAATGGCCTTAAAATGCCTGTTGTGTTTGTTGTATTATCTATCTATAATTCCACTAATCTCTGTGTGTGTGTGTGTGTGTGTATGTCTGTGTGTGTGTTTGTTTGTCTGTGACCGCTGTTTCTCGACAACCACGGGTCCGATATACTTGCAACTTGCCAGGTATATTGCTGGGGACCCGAGGATGTGCCTTTTCAAGGTTTGAAATTAATCGGACAAGTAGTTACCGAGCTATGTCCAAAAAACGATTCAACCAATCAGAGAGCAGCGAGCTATCACGTGTGCCGAACGTGGCGAACAGACTCTGCCTCGGACGGCACATTTGAGAGCGTATTCATTTATTTCACGTTGGCAAACTATGTTGGCGTTAAACTATGTTTTAAAACGAATTAAAACTAATTTGCGATTCATCGTAACTGCGATTTGCGACCTTCCGGACAGTGAAGACTTCACTTCCGGCAGCCAATCACAGAACGCGTTGTTGCGAGCCGAGCCGAGCGCCATTACGGTTCGTAATTCGATTTCTTCCGGAGAAAATAATAATTTCTCGATTTCTTATGCGCATTATTTCTCCCAGAGCGAAGGGCGGAAGCGAAGAGCGTTGTTTTTTTTGTTTACGGGCGTACGGGCGTACGGGCGGGGTAGAGCGTACGGGTAGCGTTTTTTTGTTTTTTTGGCAAGGAACGGGCACCCACGTACGGGCATGCCCTAGTATAACTAATTAATTGACATATTTGGAAAAAGTACACGCCTTGGGTTCGATTCCTCGTCTGGGCATGTAATTTTCCCAAATATGTCAATTCATTCCAAGAAAACAAAGATGAGACACAGAACAAGAACATTAAAAATAGTATATTCTCATTCTGCATCACTGCTGATGAATGGAATGTTGTGGTCAATGGATATGACTGAATAAATACATATACCCTTTTTAATACGAATGTTGATGAAGTAACAATAAAGTATACAAATATGTAAATTAATTAATGAATAAAGCTGCATTTCACAAGAATTTATATTTCTAAGAGATCGAGTAAGACTCATGGAAGAGCAAGGTATGATGGTATGAACAAACAGTAAGTAAGGCAATGGGGAAACTCCTGGAGACAAGGAGCAGGGAAATGAAAACAAAGGGGCAATACCCCTGGCGTTCGCCTGATAGAATAAACAGTATACGACACTAGCTAATGGTACTTTAAACCAATTTCAATGCTTGCTAGAAGAACGGGCAGCATGTAGAATCATACTAACATAATCATAAGTGTTTAAACAAACAAACAAAAAAACACCTATTTTGGAGGGCAACCGCACACCCCGTATACCTCCTGAGACCCCAATATTTTTAAATGCCGTGAACAAACTTTGGTACAGCATGGGTGGTGATGGCTGTGGTCAAGTTTCATTGAAATAGTGTGTGTAGTTATAAAGAAGAAAGCAAATATCTATTTTGGGGGTTCAAATCTGGACCCACTTTGACCCCCCATAGACCCACTCAGACTTCGATTTTCTTAGTGCCGTGAACAAACTTTGGTACATCATGGGTGATGAAGGTTGTGGTCAAGTTTCATTGAAATAGTCTGTGTAGTTTCAGAGGAAAAAGCTAATTCCTATTTTGGGAGGGGTAAAACATGGATCCACTTTGACCCCCGGTAGACCCCCTTAGATCCATACTTTTTTAATGCCGTGAACAAACTTTAGTCACAACACAACAAATATCCTTTGTCCAAAATTTGGTCACAATCCAATCAGCGGTTTCGGAGAAGAAGTTTCAAGTGTTTACGGACAGACGGACGACGCGCCATTGCATAAGCTTCCCTGAACTTCGTTCCAGGTGAGCTAAAAATGAAAAAATGGGAAAAAGATAGGAGGGGAGGAAACACTACAACCTATAAGTAAGAGTGTTGGCCCAAGAAAAGTTAATGGAGCAATAAAGGCAGTGGGTAGAGATTGTGAATGACATGAGATGGTGGTGTCCTGACTGCTTGAAGTCCTGAAAGAAAAGAGTGGGAAAGAACAGCCTCTGAAGGTGGTTCCATAGATAGGAGACATGAAGAACAAAGTAGTTGAGGTATGCACATCCATGGATTTTGGAAGGATTAATTATTGGAAAGATGTATCCATCCAAAACGAGTTGGAGAGGGTCAGTGGGCTGAGAGAGCCAGAGGGAGTTAAACCAGAGGAGAGGTGGTAAAGAACAGAGAGACCACCAACCTGCCTATGATGAGAGAGTAGCAGACCTTGTGCCTCTACCTCATTACAGAATATTCCAATATAATTGAGAAAGAAACATCTGTGATGCTGGGGCTAAAGGCCATATGAGAGAACACTACTCCAGAGAGCTATAGATAAAGAGCTGAAAGACTATGAGGAGTTGTTGGAATGACTTAGACCAATGAAGGACATCCAAAATGCATCTGGCTTTGGAGGCCAGTTATGCTGTATTATCAACCCATGCAAAGTCATGGCTCATTGTTTAGATCGAGAAGTTGAAGAGAATGAACCTCTTCCAGTGGCAAACCATATAAAAAGATAGCTGAGTATATTTGGCGATCCTTCCAGAGCGACAGGGTGAGACTGAGATTTTTCAGGATTGAAAGACATGCTCCATTTATTTATCAAACTAGCATTTAAAAGTTTCCAGATCAGCATGGACTCCAGCTTCAACTGGGAGAAAAGAAGAGAAGAGAAGAGAGGGTTCCATTAAGAGCACCGCATTTACTGCACGAGTTGGGAACGTCAGAAATCCAGCAATGAAGGAGGCCGTGTATGCCACAGGCAGAGAACCTGGCAAGCAAAGCAGGATGTAAGACTGTGTCGAATGCATATCATAGATATGTCCAAAGAACGCATAGATATGTCCAAGGAAAAGGTCACAATCTCTTGTTTGAGATTGAGGGCTAACAAGCATAGCAGAGAGGGGTGAAACAGACTTTCCAGAGCTAATTGATCAGGCTGGAATCCAAACTGGTGGTCAGATATCAGAATGTTTCAAAACATGATAAACTTGACCTCAGCAAGGATTAGATTCCACGACTTTGCTTGAAACTGGAAAAAGTTTACAGGTCTGCAGTTGAGAGGATCAGTTGGTGCACCACTCTTGTGAATGGGAGTGACGTTTTGCACCTTCCAAGAAGGCAGAAGGTGGCCAACGAACGACATTTTGAAAAGAGCAGAAATAGCAGAAGCAAGAGCCGCACACAGGATTTGAGAACACTGGCACTGATGCCATCTGGGCTCGTTGCTGAAGCAGGGTGGAGGCTGGAAATAACTTTGTCTACTTTCTCAGATGAGGTCACAAAGTCCAGTAATAGTGCGTATGAAGGTGTAAGTTGGGGGACACAACATTTATATCCATAAAGAGAGAGAAGCGAAGAAGATTAGTCAGTTCAGACCAATACATTGTTTGGACATAGATGGGAAAATCCTGGAGGTTTTTGCTGCTCAACATTCAACAGCTACCTAACAGAATGGGTTTATTGATGACTCGGTACAAAAGGTAGGGATAACAGAATCACGTTGAAGTCTCGAACACTCTGCCATTGTGTGGAACACATTGCTGAAGGCAAAAGTCGGAGGAAGAACTCGATGGGTGTGTGGATGGACATGGCGAGGCATATGTGGAACATGTCCTCATCTGATATGCCATGGATTTATTTTGGTGGACTGTCGGTGTGCAAATGAGGGTGGGAGTTGGGCCTGGTCTGTGAAATTGGGAGGCAAATAGCATCGCAATTACATGGAGCTAAGGTGTTGGGGGGTTTTTGGTAAGTGATGCTTAAATAATATAGGTTGTGGAATGAGAGCGTGCATGGCAAAGTGCAAAATATTATGGTATGTCTGCAGAAGCCAAATATGACAAAAGGAAGGTATTTTAGTTGGAAGAAAGGTATGTGCTAAAGCAAAAGCGCTGGCTGAGATGATGAGCTGAGCAAAGGAGATTTGGTTTTATAAGCAATATGGAGGCTTAGCTAGCAGACACAAAGTACACAATTACAGACTTGGCATTTAATATGGATATTTTTTTTTTTCTTGCCTTGGGTATACTTTCTGAACTCAGTATATCAATCTGGTGAGTTTCTTTTACCCTTCAGTGATGTCTTTGTTGAAAGAACCATGTCACTGATTGTCTTTCGCAGCAAGAAGTCAATAACAGGATTATATCACAGGTGGCGTGACAAAATGTAAGGACAGGTACATTTGACGATTGGCTTCACAATCGGGTATATAAGGGTTGTTGCGTTCTGTATTAGTGGAAACCAACTGCTGCACGTCTACAAAAGTTATTGCCGCTTCCTCTGGAGATGGTCCGTCAACTTGACAATGCTGTTTGTCATGGAGTGGTGGCTTTACGAAATTCTGGCATGAAACAGCGTGCTATTGCTCGGCAGTATGGCATCACTCAAGGTCAGGTGTCAAAGATTCTGAAACGAAATGCTCAGAGGGGTGTCCCTACTCCAATACCGAGGCCAGGACGTCCACGCAGAACCACAAGGAGAGATGATCGCCAGCTGCACCGGTTAGTCTGCAATGGCTGTACCAAGTCAGCTAATCAGCTTTGGGCTGAGTGGCAGCAACTGACAAATGTGCCTGTATCCAGAAGGCTAGTCAACCAATGACTGGTTCAAGCAGGCTATCGTGCCAGGCGGCCCCTGAGAAAGCCACGCCTGACCAGACAACACAGCCAGCGCCGATTGCAGTGGGCCAGAGAGCACCGTCAATGACAGCCAGGACACTGGAATCACGTGACCTTCAGTGACGAGTCTAGATTTCTGGTCTATTGTCAAGATGGCCGCGTCTGAGTGCGCAGACAAGTGCATGAAGCCCACAACGAAGATTGTATAGTGCCAAGAGTCCAAGCTGGAGGTGGTGGGGTGACCGTTTGGGCTGCTTTTCATGCAGGGGGGCAAAGCTGACCTGGTTGTTCTGAATGGAAACCTGAACCAGTTCAAGTACAGGGTCATTCTGGAAGAAACATTGCTTCCATTTGCTCGTGCAGCCTTTCGAGGAAACTTTGTCTTCCAAGTTGACAATGCACGGCCTCATCGTGCTCGCATGATCCAACACTTTCTTGCTGACCGTGGTGTAGAGCATATGCAGTGGCCTACCATGTCCCCGGATATGAATCCGATAGAGAACTTGTGGGCAGAATTAACGCGTCAAATCGACAACTTGGACCAGCAGCCTGCCTCTGTGCGTGAATTGCAGCAGACTATTGTCACTGTATGGCAAGCGATTCCTGTCCAAACCTTGGCAAATCTCGTGAACAGCATGCCTCGACGTGTACGTGCTCTCCTGAATGCTCGTGGGGGTTACACAAAGTACTGAACTGTAATTTTACTGTCCGTAATCCCAGTCATAATTTAGCTTTTGTTTTTGTTGAAAAATTTTTTGGCTGATGTGCAAAAAAAAGAGATACTTCTGGAAAACGTACAGAAGTTTAACACAGTACTGTCCGTGAATTGAGTTCGATATCAGTTTACATCACTTTCAAGGATCAATTTATTTGCTTCGAAATGTCAAATGTGGTTTTTGTTTCTTTTAAAGGTCACATTAACAAAATCTAGAATAATTTCAACATAATTCCAATGAACTTTTGGTTCGAAGTCATCTTGAAAAGTAAGTTCACCCCCACAAAAAAAATATTCCATATTAAATGCCAAGTCTGTATTACGTGTTGTTGAACATAACTTGACTTGCGGATTGCTTTTTGAAGTTACACTAGAAGAAGATAAACGATAATTTATGTGCAATTGCAATACCTGTGTGTATGATGAGTCTGAATGAAGTGAGATCACCAGATTCAACTAGATTTGCAAGGTGGGGCTTTCAAGGCACACAACCCAATCAAAATGGCCTAATAATAAGAAAGAGTGAAAAATATCGTTTTGTTAAGTTATGAAGGATTTCGATGTTCCAAAGTACATATTCCCTTTGGGATCAAATCTTTTTAGTCCTTTTTATAACGTGTAAATAAATGGATGCATTTAAACCTTCGCCAGGCTTAACAGTTTACGTTTTGCCTCTGACTGATAGGCTGGATCTGGATCCGGACCCTTTGGCCTTGTCCCACACCAAATTCACCTACATCAACCCATCCACCAAGTTTTGCGATATCGCATTCACAACTGTTTGAAATATCATGCTAAATATCGTTTTTGGCCTCATAGTCATTGGTGAAGAATCACTTTAAAAAAATTTTTTTTTTATCCATATCGCTATCTGGATCCAGATTTAGAACTTCACTAAAATCTACTTAATCTGGCCTTGTCAAATACCCAACCGGTCCACCAAGTTTCGTCCGAATCCATCCATAACTTGAGATTTCGTGCTATACTGTATATCGTCTTTGGCTCTTTCACTTAATGGTGAAAAATAACTTTAAAAAAAATAAATTCATATCCAGATACGAATCTTCTTCAAAATCAAATCAATTCGTCATTGTCACACACCCAACTAGTCCACCAAATTTAGTCTGAATCCGTCCGTAACTTTTTGAGATATTCTGTTCACAGAGAAACTGAGAGACACCCAGACAGGGGTGAAAACATAACCTCCGTCCACCTTTGATGGCGGAGATAACAAGCACAATGTATTTGTTATTGCACAATATTGCACAAACGTACTCATACTGTAAACACGTACAAGCTCCTTGCACAATGCAGATATGAAGGAAATAGAATGCACATAAAAATAACGAAATTATAGAGAAACCGAGAAGTATTGAAAATGCACTGTATTTTGAGAAAAAACATGACGTCAGAGGCAAGGGGTCACTTCCAGCCATGTTCCTTGCTGTAAATGAATATGCTATCCTTGTACACCTCGTAATACACAGCCAAGGCAATTCTCTGCCCAGCTGAGGCCTTGCACTATCGATTAAGCCTTCCATTCAGAGGAAATAAGAAGTCAGCTGTCTCTTTCTTTGCGAGCACTTGCTTAAGGATGTGAAAAACCCGACAACCTCGTTTGTACACTGGATGCTAAGGATCACATGGTGAAATTGCGGATTGAGAAGACTCGGTCTTTGATGCAGTATCACGTTTTGTTTTGTTTTGTTTTTCATTGGTGGGTGACGACTTGTACATTCACAGATTCTTTCTGCTATCCGTATGGCCTTTAAAAGCGATAATGACGCAAACAGGAGATGAACTTGAACTAAGTAGCCACAGTAAAAAAAATAATAATAACAAGCATTCCGAGTATTGCGCTGCAATACATGTCCCCTACCAAAGTTCAAAGTGCCGTAACTTTGTCAAAAATGATCGAATATGCAAATTTATGTACGGTTGATGCTGGTTTTCAAACTTTTTTCTATACTGAATCGAGGCTCGTGAAAGAGCTGACAACCGCGAGGGAAAGACAGCACAGGGGGACCACGAGGGAAAGACAGTACAGGGGGACCACGAGGGAAAGACAAAGACAGCACATGGGGACCGCGAGGGAAAGACAGCACATGGGGACCACGAGGGAAAGACAGTACAGGGGGACCACGAGGGAAAGACAAAGACAGCACATGGGGACCGCGAGGGAAAGACAGCACATGGGGACCGCGAGGGAAAGACAGCACATGGGGACCGCGAGGGAAAGACAGTACAGGGCGACCGCGAGGGAAAGACAGCACAGGGGGACCGCGAGGGAAAGACAGCACAGGGGGACCGTGAGGAAAAGACAGCACATGGGGACCGCGATGGAAAGACAGCACATGGGGACCACGAGGGAGAGACAGCACATGGGGACTGCGAGGGAAAGACAGCACAGGGGGACCGCGAGGGAAAAACAGCACATGGGGACCACGAGGGAAAGACAGCACATGGGGACCACGAGGGAAAGACAGCACATGGGGACCGCGAGGGAAAGACAGTACAGGGGGACCACGAGGGAAAGACAGCACAGGGGGACCACGAGGGAAAGACAAAGACAGCACATGGGGACCGCGAGGGAAGACAGCACATGGGGACCACGAGGGAAAGACAGTACAGGGTGACCACGAGGGAAAGATAAAGACAGCACATGGGGACCGCGAGGGAAAGACAGCACATGGAGACCACGAGGGAAAGACAGCACATGGGGACCGCGAGGGAAAGACAGCACAGGGGGACCGCGAGGGAAAGACAGCACATGGGGACCACGAGGGAAAGACAGTACAGGGTGACCACGAGGGAAAGATAAAGACAGCACATGGGGACCGCGAGGGAAAGACAGCACATGGAGACCACGAGGGAAAGACAGCACATGGGGACCGCGAGGGAAAGACAGCACAGGGGGACCGCGAGGGAAAGACAGCACATGGGGACCACGAGGGAAAGACAGCACATGGGGACCGCGAGGGAAAGACAGCACATGGGGACCGCGAGGGAAAGACAGTACATGGGGACCGCGAGGGAAAGACAGTACAGGGGGACCATGAGGGAAAGACAGCACGTGGGGACCGCGAGGGAAAGACAGCACATGGGGACCGCGAGGGAAAGACAGCACATGGGGACCGCGAGGGAAAGACAGCACATGGGGACCGCGAGGGAAAGACAGCACATGGGGACCGCGGGGGAAAGACAGTACAGGAGGACCACGAGGGAAAGACAGCACATGGGGACCGCGAGGGAAAGACAGCACATGGGGACCGCGAGGGAAAGACAGTACAATTACCAAACTTGATCTGAGGTATGCTGAGACACGTGTGTCATGCCTCGCCTCGTTGATAAGCCCGCAAGGTCGCTCCGTGGAGCAGCCTGCATGTATTGCACTGTGTGAATTATATAAATTATTACCAACTCACGGTCTGAGGTACGAGCGATTCAAGAGATATCCATTTTTAAAAAATATTTTCGTTTAATTAACGATATCTGCCAAACCACGTGCCCTATCGCAAATTCCAAAAGGACATTTTAGTGCTGAACAGATCTGTGAAGTTTCCCCTCGATTGGATAAAAAATGAGGGAGGAGCTCGGTTTTAAAGGTTCATGCTTAAAAACGTCATAACTCTGAAACCATGTGATGCATGACGTCATGCTCGCTGGCTTTTTTGTTCGTCATGGGTATGTGATTCTGCCTGCAAAGTTTGGCCTCGATCTGTTCAGCCGTTTCAGAGAAAAAGGGGTTTTCGTGTTTTCACGAAAAACAATATGGCGACCGAACCACGTGACCTGTGACGTCATAATTACCATTAAAATATTCTACAGACCGAGTCCATCATATGGTGAAAATTTTATCTCAATCGGTCCAATTATTGCAGAGAAATAGGTTTTTAAAGGAAATTAAAACTTAAAATGGCACTGAGTTAAGGATCATCAGAATTATCAGAATTACCAAAGTTCAAAGTGCCATAATTTTGTCAAAAATGATCGAAACGTCGTGAAGTTCGAACTTGACCTGTACCGCATCATGTGCTCATCGCATCATCATGGAAACCATGTGCCAAGTTTGAAATCATTAGCATTAAGCGTTTAGAAAAAAAGTCCGGAATACTGTTCTTTGCGTGACGGACTGACAGACGGAGGGACGGCGTGCAAACCTATAGTCCCCTCCAGTGTACACCGGGAGGGGACTAATAAACAAGATGGTATTCATAGAATACTTACCCTGCACAGTCAACTTGGTGTGAGCCAACTCCTATGTTTTTGAACGTTTTTTTTTTTCTTCTTTGATCCAATATGGCTGCCAGACCATGTGAGCGATGACATCATAAATTTATATATATCTCCGCCACCAAAGGTGGCCAAATTTGCCACCAAATTTGCCACCAAATTTCACACATGTATGTCTGTCTGCTGTTTGTTTGTTTGTGAACAAGATATCTCAAAAAGGTGTGGACGGATTCGGACGAAATGTGGCAGGGATGTAGCGTATGTGACAAGGACGAAATGATTAGATTTTGGTGAAGATCCGGATCCGGATTCGGCTACTATAATTTTTAAAGTGATTCTTCAACATTGGGAGATAGGGCCAAAAACGATACATAGCAGGATATCTCAAAAGGTTATGGACGGATTTGGACGAAACCTGGTGGACCGGTTGTGTATGTGACAAGGAAGAATCGAAGAATGTTTCTACGTTACATGAATTCTGTATTGTGATATTCTGATCTACTCTGAGATACAAAACGTAAACTGTTCACCAGGCGGAGGTGTGCTCACTACTTAGCGCAGTTCTAGTTTCTAATATAATTGTTGCATAGATCACCCTCAATAAATGTAAAACTGATCAGACTAAGTGTTGTCCCTGTCGAATTATGACGTCATTATTATGGCACAAATTACGTCATTGTAAACAACACCTATTGGAGTTCTTTACAATAAGCCACGTTTCAATTTTTTCCAGAGAACGGTTTTGGAGATGTAGAGGTGCTACGTTTTAAAGTTTTTCCAAGATGGCGCCTGTACCACATGACCTATGGCGTCATGATTATGATTAAAATATTCTAAGGAGGAGGCGCCCCTATGGTGAAAATTTCGTGTCAATCGGACAGTTGCAGAAAAAAATAATTCATAATGATCGGATGTGTTGTGCTTGTCGAATTATGACGTCATAACGAAGGCACCGGTGACATCTTCATTAACAGGTCTTATTCACCATGGGGAGTCGTTGACAATGAGCCAGGTCTCAATTTTTTCCATGGAGTGATTTCAGAGATATAGAGGTGTGAAGTTTTTCCAAGATGTCACCTGTACCACGTGAATTACGACGTCATAATTATGATTAATATATTCTACAGGAGGAGGCGCTCCTACAGTGAAAATTTGTGTCAATCGGAATAAGAATTGCAGAGAAAAAAAATTCGCACTGATCAAATCAAAGCGTTGTACTTGTCGCATTATGACGTCATAATTAAGGCACTGATGACATCATCTTCAACATATCTTATTCCCCATGGGGAGTACTTGACAATGAGCCACGTTTCAATTTTTTTCCATTGAGCGGTTTGGGAGATATAGAGGTGTAACTTTTTTCCAAGATGGCGTCCATACCACATGACCTAAAACGTCATAATTATGAATAAAAAAATTATACAGGCAGAGGCACGCGATATGGTAAAATATGGTAAATGGTAAAATGGTAAAATTTTGTGTCAATCGGAACAACGGTTGCGAAGAAAATGAATTTTAAAAATGCAGACAAGTACGCACGCACTTACACCACACGTACGGACGCACCCAAATGCTTAACCCTGCTTTTCGCTTTGCGAGCACAGGGTAAAAACTAGAAAAGCACCCGGTAGAGTGCATACCTCTGCCAGGCTGAACAGTTTACATTTTGTATCCCACTGATGGGCCGGATCTGCAACCGGACCTTAACGGAATCGGCTTGTTCATATCACCAACCCAAATCATCGACCAAGTTTTGGACGGGTTATTTCAAAACTTTTTGAAATATCATGCTACATATCATTTTTGGCCCGACATCTCAATTATGAAGCATCACTTTAAAGGTTAAAAAGACCCTGTATGTGGATCTGAATTTTCACTAAAATCTAATCATTTCGTCCTTGTCACCCATCTGTCAACCTGTCCACCAAGTTTTGTCCGAATCCGTCCATACCTTTTTCTTTTCTTTTTTTGTATACAGAATCGAGGCTCGTGCAAGAGCTAACACATTGAACATGAAAAGATGCAGACACACAAAACATGCAATGAAGGGAGCGGGAGACAAGAGGCAGGGAGAGGGAAGCACACAACCACTACAACAGAAGAGAACAGAGACGTCAGAAGATCTATGGAAGGGAGAGGGCTGGGGGAGGAGTGAGGGGTACACGATATAAAGCAAATGAACACTTCTAGGAATTTCAGGAAAGACTTTGGGGATTTAAAGAGGCGGATTTGAGGTGTTTTAACGGGGGTAGAAAAGATCAAGGTTTTGGATGGGGGAAGATAAGAGATGGTGGTGAACAGTTGTTTTCAAGACCTTTTTAAAAGAGACCATTTAAAGAGAGTGAGGGAGTTTGTTCCAGAGGCAGGAGAAAAGAGGAATGAAGGAGTGAAGGTGAGCAGAGAGTCTTGATTTGGGCAGTTTCACCAGAATAGGGTTGCTGGCAGATCTTGTGTGTCCTGCAGGAATATTTGGGGGATAGAGCACAAACAGAACAGGGGGAGCAAGGCCGGAGAGGAGTCGGTAGAAGACAGAAAGACCACCTACCTGCCTGTGGTGAGAGAGAGAAAGGCAATCAGAATCGGCTTCATCGCAGGAGATTCCAATGATTCTGAATGCTTTGGTTTCAGCCGCATGGAGCCGAGCTAGGTGTGAGGCAGGGGCACCAGCCCAGAGGGGAGAGCAGTATTCCATTGAGCTGTGGATGAAAGCTTTGTATTTGGTGAGGAGGTCAGGTGTGCCCAGAAAGGACTTCACATGACGGAGGATGCCCACTCCCAGTCGGCGACTGGATTTGGAGATCAGCTTGGAAATGTGTTTTTCTCAGCAAATATCATGGCAGATAGTGAGACCCAAAAGCTTAAGTGACAGAACTTCATCAAGAGGATTGTTCAGAAAGTAGATGGGAGGGTTGTCCAGACGGTCTTTTCGGAGACAAAGTGAGAGTGTGAGATTTCTCAGGATTGAAAGACATGTTCCACTTGTTTGACCAATTTGTGATATTGTCTCGGTCTGCAGAGATTGAACAGGCTGCTGCCTACCAATCTGAGGATTGGGATATGGAGCGGCAGAGAGTGAAGTCATCAGCAAAGAGATAGAGAGGATTTTCCAGAGAGTCGGAGAGATCATTGATGAAGACCAGAAAAAGCATAGGGCCCAGAACACTGCCTTGAGGAACTCCAGCCTGAACAGGAATGGGAGACGAGAGAATTCCCTCCAGGGCCACACGTTGACTGTGACCAAAAAGGAAATCTGCAAGCCATGCATGGAGGTTTCCATGGATACCATACGATGAGAGTTTGGTGAGCAGAGTGGGGTGCCAGACCGTATCGAAGGCACGAGATATGTCATGGAAGACAGCTCTGATTTCCTGTTTGGCATTGAGGACCTCCATCCATTGTTGAGACAGCAGAAGCAGCATATCCAGAGTAGAATGACCTGGTCTGAATCCAAATTGATGATCCGAGATCAAGCCATTGGAGAAGAGGAAGGATTTGATGTCAAAAGCGATGATCGATTCCATGACCTTGCTGATTATTGTGAGCAGGCTGATTGGTCTGTAGTTGACATTATCTGTTTTTGCACATTTCTTGTGCAAAGCGGTAATGTTGGCTGATTTCCAAGCAGATGGCAGATGACCTTGAGCAAAAGAGAGGGTGAAGGGAAATGAGAGAGGGTGTGAAAGAGCGGTAGAGTAGGATTTTAGGACCTGTGGGCTGATGCCATCTGGTCCAGTTGCAGAATGAGAGTCGAGGTTTGACAAAAACCTCTTCACCTTGTCAGGAGAGAAGGACACAGAGTCCAGGAGCAGCTGGGTTTGACTGGGTAAGGTGGGTACAGAGAGAGATGGGATCGGGACACAAGATTTTGAGGCAAACACAGAGTTGGGGCATTCGGCTTTGTCACATGCGGTGTCAGCTGTGGCAATTTGAAGTAAGGGAGGGGATGTAGGGGGAACAAACACCAGAAACGGATTTGACCAGACGCCACCAGGATTTGGAGGAGGGAGACAGGTTTGAGAGTTGTCTTTTTGGGATATCCTGCTCACAGACAGACAGACAAGCAGAGGTGAAAACTAAACCTCCATCCACCTTTGGTGGCAGAGTTAATAAAAGCAACCACATGGGATAGGCTGTCACTGCTTATTAACCCTTTGTATTTTTGGATGAGATGGGTTCACAATGGCTGCCCATACATTTAACCAGCCACACAAACGTTTGCACTGCTTATTGGTTGTGAATCACTGTTCCAACATCCGTGTGATTACTCTTTCGCGCTAATATGGTTGTACCTGTCGTTACAGCTAAGATTCATGACTGGGCCTAGAATGACAACACATACAGATTTCAAAAGTCAATGTATACATAACTGCAGGCAATAAATACATTAAGTCTTGTTCGAAATATGTTTATCTCTTGGCTTTGAGACTTTGTAAATTGGCAAAGGAAACCATCAATTAATTCAGCAATATTAAGCAGGTGTACACAAAGCATGCATGACAAGGTCTGCTGGACTTGGTGTGTACCAATCATGTTGCAGCATTGGAATTTTGTTCCAGATTAGGCAAAAAAAAATTCCTGGAATAGTGAACTCATGACACACTGAAGCAAGTCCGATGGAGTTATATTTGATAAAGGGTGGAATTTTTAGATGCAGCAGGATTCCATCACAAAAACTTTTAACAAGCCAGTCGTTACAGGGAACTTGGATGTGATAAAAGGCAGGCAAAGGTATGAAAAGTGACCATGATGTTATAATAATAAGTAAATAAATAATAGTAATAATAAAAAACGAGTTTCCTTACAAGGAACTTCAATGCAGGAGGAGGCCAAAAGACCCACCAAACCAGCACAATGGCTGCATTCTATGGTTGATTTCCTATGTTTGTCGTTTTTTAAAATGCTGAGCTTCAAACAATGAACCAGCACATACCATTTTTACAGTCTTTGGTATGATCTGGCCGGAGTTTACACTACCGAACTCACAGACTCAGAACAGACGCTCTAACCATTACGCCACCGAGTCTGGTTAATTCCTTGTTAATACCAAGTTACATAATGTGACCCAATTACGGATAGCCTAGTTTAAGTTGCAGACCACCACAATTATTGTCCTGATCAATTTACAGTTTACCTAAAAAAAAAACTTAATGGGCCATCTATTTATTATGGAAGAAATACAGTCTGGCACCCCACTTTGTTCTCCAAACTCTCTGCCTCTGGCATCCAAGGCCAACTCCACACATGGCTTGCTGACATACTCTGCTCTCGAAGCCTACGTGTGGCTCTCAACAGAATCCTCTCATCTCCTCTCCCTGTCAAGGCTGGAGTGCCCGAAGGCAGTCTTCAGGGTGCCGTCCCATTCCTAATCTTCATCAATGATCTCCCTGACTCCCTGCAAAATCCCCTTTATCTCTCAGCTGATGACTCCACCCTCTGCTGTAACATCCATCATCCTTCAGATAGGCAGGCAGCAGCCTCTTCCCTCTCTGCAGACCTTGATCGAATCACAAGCTGGTCAAACACTTGGAATATGTCTTTCAATCCTGACAAACCTCACACTCTCATTCTGTCTCTCTGAAAGGACCGTCTGGCAAACCCTCCCATCTACTTTCTTAACAATCCTCTTGAGGAAGTTCAATCACATAAATATTTGGCCCTCACTATATCAACGATGAGATTTTTAGGGAAACTACACTTCTAAGTTGGCCAACCAAGCCAGTCACCGACAGGGCATCCTCCATCATGCAAAGCCCTCCATGGCACACCTGAACTCTTATACACTGGTAAGGCCTTCATCCATATCTTGATGGAGTGATACTCTCCTCTCTGGGATGGTGCACCTGCCTCACACCTTGCTCATCTTGACACCGTGGAGACCGAGGCCTTCTAGATTATTGGAATCTCCCTCAATGAAGCTGAGTGTATGGGCCGATCACTTCCACATCCCGGACAGGTCTGCGGTCTCCATATCTTCTACAATCTCCCGTCTGGTCTTGCACCCTCTGCTATTTGCGTGCTTTGTCCCCCCCCCCCCCCACCCCCAGGTTTCTGCAGGGTGTACACCGTCCACCAACAACCCCCTTCTGGTGAAACTCCCAAAATCCAGAATCACTGCTCACATCCACTCATTTATTAATGCCACTGAAGGTGGACGGAGGTTATGTTTTCACTCCTGCCTGTCTATGAGCAGAATATCTCAAAACGTTGTGGACGGTTTCGAACGAAATTTGGTTTGCCAAGTTGGGTTTGTGACAAGGAAGAATTTAGTCGATTTTGGAGAAGATCTGCATCTGGATCCGGATACGAGAATTTTTTAATTTCCTAAGTAATTCTTCACCATTGAGAGATGAGGCCAAAATGATATAGCACAATATTCCTAAAAGTTGTGGATGGATTATGACAAAACTTGCTGGATGAGTTAATTAGATGACAACAACAAACCAATTACATTTTGGTTAAAGTCAGCAGATTTGGCCAATCAGTGAGATACAAAACGTAATCTGTTCAGACTGGCGGAGGAATGCGCTCTAACACGTGCTGTTCTGGTTTGTTCCTCTTTTTTTCTCCATCTGTGGAACCAACATCCACATTCTCTTAAATCTCACTCTTCCCCCAGGTCTCTAACACAGCTCTTCACCACCATGTTAGATCATCCCCAATCGAAAACCATGATATTTTCCATGACATGATATTTCGTTTTTGTTGGCTCAGTACAGCCTCTTTTAAAGAAGGGTGATCGTTCAAACCCTTCCAACTACTGTCCTATTTCTCTGACTTCTGCTATTTCCAAAGTCTTTGAATGTCTTCTCAATTCCAAATTCCTCATGCATCTTGAATCTCACAGTCTTCAATCTGACTATCAACATCTCAAACTGAATCTCATCTCAAACTCTGGAACTGTTTACATTCTTGTGTATTTCCAAACACTTATGACCTTCCCCTTTTAAAAAAAGCAGATTTTTTTACTTACTCAAAAACTCCCAGACTATTCTCTTTCTTCACTTTTCTATCAATGCATCTCTTTTATTTAAGGACTGGGCTTGATGAGGAATATATATTCAGCGACTGGAGGATTCAACATTTAAAAAAATATTAAAATGTGTATATTTTACCAATGTAGAACAATATTACTTTTTATGTTCAGTCCCACCATTTTAGATAAGCATAAGTAATGGAACAGATGAGCTTAAAGTAAATTAAAGTAATATAATAGTTAGTATTTGGTTGCATATTCCTTGCATGCAAAAACTGCATTGAGCCTGTGATCCATTGACATCACCAAACTCTTGGTATCTACCTGAGATGTTTTGTGAACCTTTACTGTAGCCATTTTCAGTTGTTGTTTGTTTGGTGGGTTTCTGACTTTAGTCTCCTCTTCAGGAAGCGAAATTCATGCTCCATTGGATTTAAATGAGGAGATTGAATTGGCCAGTCTAAAATCTTCCACTTTTTTACCCTGATGAGCTCCATGGTTATGTTTGCATCTTGTGGTGCAGCCTTTGTAATTCTGCTATCAAAGTCTTCTGTGAGCAGTAGATTGTGATACTTTCACCCCTGCACTCTAGAGGTTGTTGGTGATGTCAATGAAAGTTGTTTTTGAGTTTTTCTTCAAAGCTCTGATGATTTTTTTCTCATTAAATGCAGTTTTTTTTTCTTCACCAAACTGGCCTTTGTCTATTGCAAAGTGCACTAATGGATTCTTTCTTTTTCATTATATTCCAAATCGTTGTATTTGCCATGCCCAATTGTGGTGCTTTGGTTCTCATTGAATTATTCTGTTCTTCCAGCTTCCAAATTGCTTGGTTTTCTTTCATAGACAGTTCTCTGGTCTTCATATTGGTTTACGGCTACCGACTCCAAAGGCAGACTCCCAAGGCAAAAGCAAAGGCTAAAACCAAGACTAGACATTCACAGATCTTTTATGCGTGAACAATCAATGCAACAAGAAACAACCGAGTAACAAGAAGCACCTATCAGTCATTTGTTCCAATACCTTTGCATACATAAAATGGTGGGACTGAACATAAAAAGTGCTATTGTTCTACAATGGTAAAACATATATGCATAGAAATACCAAGAAATAATAGGTGACCTTCTGTACTCTTGCGTCATATTCATATTTTGATCTCAAATCCAAATTTCTTCAGTATATAGCAATAATAACAAATGTAACTTCCTGTTCCAATACTTATGGAGGGCACTGTGTGAATATATATATATATACATATATATAATCCGATTATTTTTGTGTATATCCGATTTTTTTTTTCCTGAGGCAGGAAACACATTTTTCATATTCTCAAGAAAAAAAATTAAGCAGGTGAAAACCACCCCCTAAAATAGGCAATATTAATAATGATAATAATAACAACAATAATAATTATAGAGGTTCATACTCTTGACAAATCTTTGTGGTGTTTACTACAAATCGAAAAGCTTTTCAAGGCTCGAACTTGCAATCCGGGACAGATGACCACTCCATTACAGAATACTGAAATGAAAAATGACAGGAATTTCTAATTCGTTCAGGGTACTGGTGATAACTCGTCTTTTATTCACGATAAAACACTGTGGGATCTTTAACTTTCATCAACCACAAGCGTTGGCAGATGGGTCCGCCAGCTTAACTTTTAACGTCCCTCAAAGGGACGGCAAACACATTGATGAATCACCATGCCTGCAAAACACCAGGGCATCAGTTATTTATGTACTATGTTTTTTTCATTTTCTCAATGTACAAATATTTATGTGGAAATGCTTAGACATCATCTAAATACATTTTTTCACAATTATTGTCACTGAACTCGTCATCCTTAATACAGTGTACCTTCATGCTTACACGTGCAAATCAGTCTTGCAGCAATGTCACCGGTCACAGTAAGGAACCTATTCAACAAGTGTTACAAGATATTACGTTCATGAGTTAATAAATGCAAAATAAAACAACAACAACAACAAAACCAAACAAATAAGCAAATACGTACAAAACTTTTTTTCCCAAAATTTCCAAAAATCCTTTGTTAAACCTTAAGTGAAATTGACATAATCATGAATGTCAACATCTATGGTAGGGACGGGACAGGTTTCTTATCGATCACTTTTCTTGACGAGTATCAACAGGGCATAGGCATTACAAATATCAAGCCAAAGCAACCAGAATACAGTCCTAATTGCGACTGATGTATTCCAGAAAAGTGGAATAATTGAGAATGTGCAATTACCTAATGGAGCTTATTGCCCCTCCCGTCTTCTACCCTTGACGTGCTGCTGCAACTGAGCAGCAGACGTGCTGGGAAAGAGGCAAATAATAGAGTGATTGTGACCAGAGTCAAAGACATGTGTGCTAGAAATTCCATGGCGGCTTTACAGGGGCAGCTAGGGTTCTAAGAGGGCACAGAAAGTAGCCGAAGATAACGGGAGGTGATAAGTCCTGTAGAAATTGGTGAAAATCCTCGCGTTCTTTCAGACTGAATTTTTTCCCCAGACAGTGGAGTCTTTGGAGAGATGCTATCAAGAAAATTCAGTCATAGCGACAGTGGCCATCCCCAAATGCTCTTCTCCATCTATAACAGCAAATCTCTCCTAACTCCAAGCCATTTGCGCTTATCTCTTTCAGTTTGAACTTCCCGATTTGCTGCCTGTATCTTCCCCTGTAGTTTTTGTTTCTTTATCGAAGGCCATAAAACTATATACCATTTCAGTTTTTAGATCGAAGCAAACCAAAGTCATGGAGATGCAAAAAGGCATTGGATAAACAATGCTTCATCTTTAAACCACTCATTGAGATTTCTAACAAATTATATTGAATATTATATCTAAAAATAACAAATATTACAGGACTTTAATTTTATACACATTAAAGAAAAAAAAGTTTGTTGAGAAGAATATAAATGCATCCTTTGACAGTATGAACCAGACATCCAGTGTTGTAATGGTTATATTGTGCGCTCTTAGTCTGGAAGGTCGGTGATTCGAACCCCGGCCGAGTCAAACGTAGACTTTTTAAAGAAAATGGTGCGTGCTGCTTCCTTGCCTGACACTCAGCATTTAAAAGGATAGAGCTCGATAAACATCACTGGGAAGGCAATGGCAAACGACCAAGTATAACCCTTGCCAAGAAACTGCTTCGTCAGCACCAACACTCTGTAAAGCTTATGGTACATCAAAATCACCATCAAAATCTAAATGTCAGTTTGAAGTACATCCCCTAATTTTCAGACAAAGTATCAATATTGTATAACGTTGTCCATGAGATCAAACTAATAATATGAGTTCATGAAGTTTAACACAATTTTGCAGTTACTGAAGCATCATTCAGGGTACATTCATTTGCAGCTGGTCTGATTGTTCCGTAAGGTGTGGCTGTGTTTTCAAATAGTTAGAAAGCAGTCAGAAACATGACAGAGCAGGAGATAAATGCTTATCAGATATACAGAGTTTCAACACAGACTTCAGTTCATGAAGGAGATTTGGAAGTTGGAAGTGAAAGTGGAGGTGGGGGAGGCGGGGTTGGACTAGTAGGGCCAGAAGGCTAAAACCAGAAACGGGCAACCATTTTAGCTCTAAACAAAGGACAATGTAGAATAAGGAGTTTCCCAACATCTGTATAATATGATCTGTATAATACATTGGTCTGTATAATATGTAGCTTATCTTGTGCAATCTGCTAATTTTCTTCTGCAGAATGCTTCAGCCAATGATAGTTGGTTTTTTTCCTCCTGATGGGCAAAATATTCATTTCAAGCAGAAATAAGGCCAAAAAAGTACAAAATAAATCTGATCTAAAAAGAGTTGCTTCTACATGTAAATTTAAATAATAATAAATAATGACTTCCCTTACAAGGAATTGCACAGCAGGAAGAGGCTATTAGGCCTATCAAGTCTGTGCAACAGTTTCCAATCAGATGGTTGCTTATCCATGCTCTACCCTGTTTTTAAAATGCTGATCATCATGCAAAGAAGCAGCACGTGCCATTTTTCCTCCTAAGTCTTCGCTATGATGACTTTAAACCACCGACCGCTCAGACTCGGAGAGTACGTTCTAACCATTACGCCAACAAGTCTGTTAACACCACTTAACATAACATTGCATGCCACACCTTATAACCCCCAAATAATACAATATGACAGGACTTAGAAAGAGTGATAGTTTCCCAAGTATCTGATAAACATAGAAAACAGAAAAATCTTCTCAAAATTGGGGTCAAAAAAAATAATTAGGGAAAGCATTACAACTATATAACAAATGTGTTTTGTACCTGCGCTATCAGTTCACCGTCCTCCCAGCACTGGACAGGCCATGCACGTACTGGCCTGAACCACCCCACCCTCCCACCCAGACAGCTTCATAATTCTTCAAAGCCAATTTTCCACGAAAGCCAGCACTGTAACCAAATTATTTTCTTCGAATCTTCCTCCCACTTTACAAGCAATATTTTCACGAGGATAGGCAATCAAGCATTAAATGAATATTGAAATGAATATTCTAAAAAAGGGAAATAAACAAAATAACAAAAAATAATAAAGAAATGAGGAAGAAATGCATGAGGAAATCTCCACCAACCTTAGCTCAGTTTTCAATCAATCCGATTCCAGTGAAATAAATCCATCAAAATACCATACTGATATAACAAAAGAAAAATAGACAACACAAACCTGATTGCTCTTTTTGGAAATTTTCAGGGGTAAAGGTGAGGAATCCTTACTATAATTCACAGACGTGTGTGTGTGTGTGTGTGTGTGTGTGTGTGTGTGTGTGTGTGTGTGTGTGTGTGTGTGTGTGTGTGTGTGTGTGTGTGTGTGTGTGTTTGACACGATACTCCACCGACAGTTCAGGGCCAATTACATCCGATCAGCATGACCCCAATTAGTGCATTCGTGTGTTTTTATCTTTGCCAGTGCTATTGGGGAGGGGGAGGGGACGATACAAATTATCAATGTAAATATTGTCTTGTCCGGAGCCGATGAACTCCAGCCATGGACAAATAGCCGGAATGGTCCTTAATTCGAAGGTGGACAGCCAAATTTGGCGGTTGGTTTGTCGCGCGCAGAGGGAAGGATGCAAAGTGCTTACCTGAACAGAAGCACATGGGTTTAATCCGGAACTCACAAAACATACAAACACGACTAAGAAAATTCAACAATAATGATTTAATGAAAATAAATAAAAGATGAGAATGTCAAAATTAATGTTGCGGTAAAACTAAAATTCTAACTGAGGGACCTCACATGCAGACTCAAATACAGACAAGGGGACAAATAAAATAAAACAAGCGTTATGCCTAGGTCCCCCGTCAGTGAAGTGATGCGAGTTGACAAAGTGGAAGACGCAAAGCGGCCATCTTGGATTTTGACGTGGCGACCCAATTTTCAATAGCGTTCTCCCTTTTGCGTAGATACACCCACACACCAGATTAGAAGTTAGTAGTTCGTTTATTTTTCAAGATATTTCGCTCACAAGGTTCAGACATACATGGCGGCGGCCATCTTGGATTTTGACGTGGCGACCCAATTTTCAATAGCGTTCTTCCTTATGCCTAGTTGCACCCACACACCAAATTCGAATGCGGTCCTTCGCTTACGCACGCACGCACGGACGCACGCACGCACGGCCGGACGGGAAAACCATAGTCCCCTTTCGCTCCGCGGTGCGACGGTGGACAAAAATCCCCCCATATTATGGAAGTTTGCTAACTTGTGTGCAATACTTTGCACTTCCCTGCCCTCAAGATTCCCATCCCACCCTATCCCTCAAAATTTAGCATCTCCTTCGTCATACCTGTGTCTTCACTTCCAACTATCCCCCATCCTCCAGGGAATAATATTTAAAAATCAAAGGAAATAAATAAAGAAAAACAACAGTTTGTCTCAGAATATTGTGAATGGCGGTATCTTGTCCGTAATGTCCCTCCTAGTATGTGGATTACAATAATTAAAACACACACACACAAACATACACACACGGATATACATACACACACACACACACACACACTTGTTAGTGCCACATGTACCAGACCACATAAACAGTGGATTATGCTTTGGCATCATCTTGATTTAAAAATCACAATATGTTTTCTCACGTGCCTTCACACAAGCACATCGAATTAGATATGAGTTAATTCCCCCACTTTTATGTCTGTGAAACATTTTACTCTAACTTCTAATACTCCCACCAGAGGGCGCTACCACTTACATATTGAGGTTTGGGGTCTTTCCCCCTCCCAAAATAATGATTATTATTACCGCATAAAACCAACACCTCAAGTACAACCACCAGTTTTAAAGTTATTCCATCCAGCAGTTCAGTTCTTATAATGTTTCCACTTCCAGGAATATGATTATATTTTACTGTCTAAAAGCTTCTTATGACGTGGCCATGAAAACCACTTGTTTTGAACTCATTCCGTTGTGCTTTCAGGAGTGCATACAAGTAAAACAAACACAGTAAAACAAACAAAGAGAACAAAGAGAACATTCACAAACACCAACAACTAATAATTTTTTTAATCACCGGAAACCTTCCCGTGTACACCCGAAGCACAACCACCAGTTTTCAACTCATTTTGTCAAGCCATTTAGGAGTGCATATTAGTCATGGAAATCTACAAACAAACAAACAAGAAATGTCATGGATTGCATGATACTTGCAAAATCCCTAAAATATGTTTTATGATCTCAAAAATAGTTAGTGGTTGAATTCAGTGACCTGGTATGCAAATCCTCTTCAATTTTCAAGTCAATCGGATGAAAATTGAGGATTTTAAAAATTTGGCCGATGTTGACCTTTTGGCCAAAGTTGACCTAAAATATAATTGGTGGTTGAATTCAGTGACCTGGGATGCGAATAATCTTCAAATTTCAAGTCAATAGGATGAAAATTGAGGATTTTAGAAATTTGGAAAAGTTGGTGACCTTTGGCCTGTTGACCTATTGACCTTTTGACCCCCAAAACAATAGGCTTCTTGCTTATGACCAACTCTACCATTTGGTGATGTTTCGTGAAGATCGGTTGAAAATTGTGACCTGTAGGCGACTGACATACAGACAAACAGACAGACAACAGACAGAACTAGAACGGGCACTCGGTAGAGCGCATACCTTCGCCGCAGCTACTGTTCTGTACTTGGCATGGGAGTGTAGGGAACAGAACAACAAAAATACGATTTTGACCTTTTCGTGACCTTGACCTTGACCTTTGACCCGATTGCTCCCAAAATCTAATCAAATGTGTCCCGTATAATAACCAATCATCCCACCAAATTTCATGCAATTCGGTTGAATACTTTTTGAGTTATGCGAATAACATACACACACACACACAGACATACAAATAAATACACAGCGATCAAAACATAACCTTCCGCTTTTGCGAAGGTAATAACGCACAAGACCAACGAATATACTTGAATAATCACTCACTCACCGCAGGCAGGTTGGTGGTCTTTCTGTCTTTTACCAACTCCTCTCCGGCCTTGCTCCCCCAGCTCTCTCTGTGCTCTGTCCCCCCAATATTCCTTCAGGTCGCACAAGATCTGCCTGCAACCCTCTTATGGTTAAACTGCCAAAATCTAGGCTCTCTGCTCACCTTCACTCTTTCATTCCCCTTTTCTCCAACCTCTGGAACAAACTCCCCCACTCCCTTCAATCCCACTCCTCCCTCCAGGTCTTCAAAACAGCTGTTCACCACCATCTCTTATCTTCCCCCATCCAAAACCTTGATCTTTTCTACCCCCGCGAATTCACCCCAGATACACTTTTATTTGAAATTCCAACTTCTTTCCTGGAAGTCCTTGCAGTGTTCATGTGTTTTATACCTCTCCCACCTCCCCCAAGCCCTCCCCCTCCCACATTTCTCACGATGTCCCTGCTCTCCAATGTTGTGTTTGTGTCCTTCCCCCTCTCTCCCCAACTTGTCTACCGCTCCCCTTATTTTTGTGTTTTATGTGTCGGTTTGACTTTTTGTGTGATTAATGTTAGCTCTTTCACGAGCCTCGATCTTGCATACAAAAAAACAAAAAAAATCTTCGATTTTCACAAGTAACAAAAAACTTCTGAAATCATACATCCAGGTGTATGATAAAATAGACCTTTTCTTTGGTGTCCAAGATTCATGCTGCAATGACATCCCAGCGAAACGAGCGTGCGTTCATAGTCGTTCATAGCGTCATAGCGTTCATAGCGTCATAGCGTTCATAGCGTTCATAGCGTCATAGCGTCATCACGTGATCGCTCTGAGCAAATCAGCGCCCATCTGCTCTGATTCCGTTGATTCCGTGCGCTGAGGTAAATATGAATAAAAAATATGGATCGTCAAATATTTTGAGTTCGGCCATGTTCGTCCCAGGCTCAATGGCCATGTATATGCCAAATATCAAGCACGTAGGCCTCTCCGTTTAGTAGTCTATCGGTAACATCACACACACACACACACACACACACACACACACACACACACACACACACACACACACACACACACACACACACACACACACACACACACACACACACACACACACACTGTGTTTTATATATAGAGATACAGACTTGGCATTTAATATGGAATATTTTTTTTGTGGGGGTGAACTTACTTTTCAAGATGTCTTAGAACCAAAAGTTCATTGGAATTATGTTGAAATTATTCTAGATTTTGTTAATGTGACCTTTAAAAGAAACAAAAACCACATTTGACATTTCGAAGCAAATAAATTCTTGAAAGTGATGTAAACCGATATCGAACTCAATTCACGGACAGTACTGTGTTAAACTACTGTACGTTTTCCAGAAGTATCTCTTTATTTTGCACATTAGCCAAAAAAAATTTCAACAAAATCAAAAGCTAAATTATGACTGGGATTACGGACAGTAAAATTACAGTTCAGTACTTCGTGTAACCCCCACAAGCATTCAGGAGAGCACATAAACGTTGAGGCATGCTGTTCACGAGATTTGCCAAGGTTTGGACAGGAATCGCTTGCCATGCAGTGACAATAGTCTGCTGCAATTCACGCACAGAGGCAGGCTGCTGGTCTAAGTTGTCGATTTGACGCGTTAATTCTGCCCACAAGTTCTCTATCGGATTCATATCCGGGGACATGGCAGGCCATTCCATATTCTCTACACCACGGTCAGCAAGAAAGTGTTGGATCATGTGAGCACGATGAGGCCGTGCATTGTCATCTTGGAAGACAAAGTTTCCTTGAAAGGCTGCACGAGCAAATGGAAGCAATGTTTCTTCCAGAATGACCCTGTACTTGAACTGGTTCAGGTTTCCATTCAGAACAACCAGGTCAGTTTTTCCCCCTGCATGAACAGCAGCCCAAACGGTCACCCCACCACCTCCAGCTTGGACTCTTGGCACTATACAATTTCGTTGTGGGCTTCTTGCACTTGTCTGCACACTCGGACGCGGCCATCTTGACGATAGACCTGAAATCTCGACTCGTCACTGACGGTCACGTGATTCCAGTGTCCTGGCTGCCATTGACGGTGCTCTCTGGCCCACTGCAATCGGCGCTGGCTGTGTTGTCTGGTCAGGCGTGGCTTTCTCAGGGGACGCCTGGCACGATAGCCTGCTTGAACCAGTCGTTGGCTGACTAGCCTTCTGGATCCAGGCACATTTGTCAGTTGCTGCCACTCAGCCCTCAGCCGATTAGCTGACTTGGTACGGCCATTGCGGCCTAACCGGTGCAGCTGGCGATCATCTCTCCTTGTGGTTCTGTGTGGGCGTCCTGGCCTCGGTATTGGAGTAGGGACACCCCTCTGAGCATTTCGTTTCAGGATCTTTGACGCCTGACCTTGAGTGATGCCATACTGCCGAGCAATAGCACGCTGTTTCATGCCAGAATTTCGTAAAGCCACCACTCCATGACAAACAGCATTGTCAAGTTGACGGACCACCTCCAGAGGAAGCGGCAATAACTTTTGTAGACGTGCAGCAGTTGTTTTCCACTAATACAGAACGCAACAACCCTTATATACCGGATTGTGAAGCCAATCGTCAAATGTACCTGTCCTTACATTTTGTCACGCCACCTGTGATATAATCCTGTTATTGACTTCTTGCTGCGAAAGACAATCAGTGACATGGTTCTTTCAACAAAGACATCAACAAAGGGTAAAATAAACTCACCAGATTGATATACTGAGTTCAGAAAGTAAACCCAAGTCAAGAAAAAAAAATATTCCATATTAAATGCCAAGTCTGTATATATATATATATATATATATATATATATATATATATATATATATATATATATATATATATATATATATATATATATATATATACTAGCTTAAGCGTCGTTAAAGAGGAATGGGCTTGTTTTAGCTGAGGATAATGACTGTACCTGAGTTGCTGTGTTGTCATGATTTACACCAATCATAACACAAACAATTATTTTGCACAAATGTATTTGTAGTGTTTGTGATATTACATTTTTATAAGCAATTTAGGTTGAAGATTTCGGTTGAAAAAATATATAAATTCAAAAAAGAACCCCTCAGCACATACATACGGGAGGCGTCGGTGCAGACTGGAAGTTTGGGATGATTACACCTCACCACCACGTAATTCAAAACACCTCACCACCAAGTAATTTAAAACACCTCACCACCACGTAATTCAAAACACTCACCACCAAGTAATTTAAAACACCTCACCACCACGTAATTCAAAACACCTCACCACCAAGTAATTTAAAACACCTCACCACCACGTAATTCAAACACCTCACCACCAAAGTAATTTAAAACACCTCACCACCACGTAATTCAAAACACCTCACCACCAAATAATTTAAAACACCTCACCCCACGTAATTTAAAACACCTCACCAACACGTAATTAAAAACACCTTACCACCATGTATTTCAAAACACCTCACCACCACGTGATTTAAAAACACCTCACCACCACGTCATTAAAAAACACCTCACCACCAAATAATTCAAAATACCTCACCACCACGTGATTCAAAACCACCACCACGTTAATAAAAAGACTTCACAACCACGGAAACAAAAGTTTCAGGGAGTAGTTCAATGACAACACAACACAACACAGACACTGCACAGATATACAGATATACACAGTCACGTGAAAAAGTAAGTACACCCCATGTAAAGTTTTGACTTTTTCAACATATTTCAACATACAGCTATTTGATCTTCATTTCAACAATATTGACAGATAAAGGTGATATAATATAACAAATATCATGAAACATTTACATTTTTTATTTTTAATGCAGTTATTATATGCAGTTATGCAGTTATGCAGTTGAATGGTTTTTATTTACATTTTGTAGTCCATTGTATAATTTAAATAAACATAAATGCAAATTTCGCATGTGGAAAAAGTAAGTACACCCTTGGCTCTAATAGGTGGTATTACCCCCTTTGGCAGAAACAACCTCAAGTAGGCGTTTCCTTATAACTGTCTACCAGTCTCTGACATCGACTGGGAGAAATTTTTGCCCACTCCTCCATGCAGAATTCTTTCAGCTGTGCGATGTTTGAGGGGTTTCTTGCATGCAACAGCTCGTTTCAATCTCCCCACAACATCTTGATGGGTTTTAGATCCGGGCTTTGACTTGGCCATTCCAGAACCCTCCATTTCTTTCTTTTCAGTCATTCCTTGGTGGATTCACTGGTATGTTTAGGGTCATTGTCATGTTGCAAGCTCCACCTTCGGTTGAGCTTCAACTTTCCGACAGATGGCCTCACATTATCCTCAAGCACCCTCTGGTACAATGAAGAATTCAGAGTAGATTATATGATGGTGAGGCTGCCCAGGCCCTGATGCAGCAAAGCTGCCCCAAACCATAATATTTCCACCACCATGCTTTACAGTTGGTATCAGATTCTTGTGGTCGAATGCTGTCTTTGGTTTTCGCCAAACATGTCTTCTGGTACTGTGGCCAAATAGCTCTACTTTGACTCATCTGTCAGAGCACATTGTTCCAGAAGTGCTGGTCTTTGCCGAGGTGCTCATTGGCAAACTTTAGTCTTGCCCTGATGTTCTTTCTGGACAGCAAAGGATTTCCTCCTGGCCTACCTCCCATGTAGATCAAATTTGCACAGACTCTTTCTAATGGTAGACACGTGCACTTTGACATCAACAGTGGCAAGAGCTACCTGTAGGTCCCGTGATGACATTCTGGGGTTCTTAGAGACTTCTTTCAGCATCTTGCGGTCTGCTCTCGGGCTGGACTTACTGGGGCGGCCTGGCCTGAACAAGTTGGCAGTTGTTTGGAATCTTCTCCACTTGTCGATGATCTTCCGGACAGTCGAATGATTGATTTCAAATTGTTTGGAGATCTTTTTAAATCCCTTCCCAGACTCGTAGGCATCTATAACCTTCTTTCTGAAGGCCTCAGAGAGCTCTTTTGATCGAGGCATGGTGACGCCGCACAATTCAACAACAAAGAGCAAACCAAACTAAATGTCTGAGGTTTAAATAAGACAGGTTCCTCCAAGATCCTCTCTGACGATGTTCAAATCATTTGCACCTGAGCTGGTGCACCTGATTCTAATTTTAGGTATTTGAAGTAGTGATAAATGTCGGGGTGTACTTACTTTTTCCACATGCGAAATTTGCATTTATGTTTATTTAAATTATACAATGGACTACAAAATGTAAATGTCTCATGATATTTGTTATATTATATCACCTTTATCTATCAATATTGTTGAAATGAACATCAAATAGCTGTACGTTGAATATGTTGAAAAAGTCAAAACTTTACATGGGGTGCACTTACTTTTTCACATGACTGCATATATATATACATACATACAGGGTGGTCCAGAAACCCTGGGCACATTTTGAAGAATGATACCTGTAACAACTAACTAAGTTTATTATTGTTATTTGGTGCAAAACAAAACATGATTACTCGTTAAATAGTCGAATCGGTCTAATATACATGAAACATCTCAGTTCAAATGTTCAAACTGCTTTCCTTTATTGCCTATGCACAGCTGTAGTCATGACGAAACACTTTGACACACAGTTCTGTATGTTTCAGTCATTAAGGCAGCAGTCTCTTTACGGATGAATTGTTTCAAGTCTCTAAGGGTCGTGGGATTCCTTGCATACACTTTGTGTTTGAGGAAACCCCAAAGGAAGAAATCGCAGGGTGTTAAATCACAAGACCATGGCGGCCATTCATCCGGAACATGCCGGCCAATCCAATTGTCTGTAAAGTTCAAATCAAGGGCCTGGCGTATTCTGGCAGCATAATGAGCAGGCGCACCATCATGCATGAACCACATTTGACCATCATTGAGTGGAAATATACTCAAAGGCAAAAGTTATTGTGACACACAAACAACAAACAGAATCGGTGTTAAACGTTTACTGCCGCGAATGAAATGTTATTACATGGAAAGACAAATGTTTCAAGGTATGGTAACGATCAATAGTCCATACGAACAACGCACCTGGCATAAGCAAATGAGTCACAACACAAGAGGGGGTTCACAAGCAAGTTCACACGGTCAGTAGCGAGTGTGTCCATCTTGTACATTGATGCAGGCCTGGCACCTTCGCCTCATTGAGGCCACTAAACGTCGATGAAAGTCCTGGGGAAGATCATTCCATATCCGAGGAAGGATTTGGTGGAGTTCCTGCAGCGTTGTTGGAGGATTCGGATGACGTCGTAAAAGTCGCTCCATTTCATCCCAGACGTGCTCAATGGGTGACAAATCAGGGGATCTTGCGGGCCAGGGTAACACATTAACATTGTTCTGATTAAGATACAGCTGTACAACTCGAGCAACTGTGGTCTGGCGTTATTGTGTTGAAACGTCACTCCAGGGCCGTTCTGTTGCAAAAACGGTAAAGCGGCCATTTGCAAAATCTCGTCTCGGTACCTCACAGCATTCAAGTTCCCCTCAATCACAATCATTGGCATCCTTGCTGCAGCTGTTATCCCACCCCAGATCATAACGCCCCCACCTCCAAAACGATCCCCTTCCAGAACACATGGCCTGATGTAACGTTCACCTGTGCGCCCTGTAGACACGTGTCCTGCCGTCAGCTCGGTGAAGAAGGAAACGTGACTCATCGGTGAAGAGAACTCTTCTCCACTCACGTGCTCCCCATCGCAAGTGTTGTCTGCTCCACTGGAGACGTCAACGTCGATGTTCTGGCGTCAGAATTGGCCGTCGGGCTGGGCGTCTTGCGCGGATGCCGTAGACGCATAGACGTCATCAAACTGTTCTCGCAGATACACCTCTTTTGTCAGGTATGGTACGGGCTGTAAGGGTTGCTGGCTGGAGCCTGTGTCAGAGGTGCATGGTTCGAATCCATCGGTCTTGACGTGGGGTCGTTACTGGTGGGCGGCCACTACGGGGACGGTCTATAACTTGATTGTTTTGCTGAAAACGTCGCCATAAATGCCAAATGGTGTTTCTATGGACATTGAATCAACGAGCAACATCACGCTGCGAGGTACCAGACTGAAGCATACCTAAACCTATAGCTCTCCATCTGTCATTTTCCCTGAGGCGTGGCATGTCGAACTTGTTCCATAACGATGAATAGAGGTGTTTTTCTGACTTCTGCACTTCTTCTGCACTTCTGCATTTTCGATCATGCGGCTGAATAAAAGTGACCATTTGTTTTTCCCGTTAAAATATCCAGGCTTTGTGGACTTCCGCTTCCGGTCCGCTCGAGCAAGGAGGCTTGCTTCGATCTCTCCACAGCATCGAAGTCCTTTCCAAGGGGGTGGTGCTGACCGGGCCGCCGTGGTGTTCACATTACAGCCCGACCGAATATCGTCGCTTCGTGGCTGCTTTCCGCCGCCGAAATCCAGCGTGGCTTGGGTGATTCTGCCCCTGTTTGGAGAACACCCAGCGAGGCCTTCATCGGGGCCGAGCGAGCAAGGCTTCCGCTGCCGAAATCCAGCGCGGCTTGGGCGATTTTGCCCCTGTTTGGAGAACACCCAGCGAGGCCTTCATCGGGGCCAAGCGAGCAAGGGCGTGTCGGGACCTGGTTCGCGCCATTGACCGAGTGGTTCGCACCAACCGGAGCTGTTTTCGGATGACTACTGTGACTGGCACTGGACGTGCTGATGTCCTTGGACTTCGCGCCAGGCTCTGGGACGACCGGGCCGACGTGGTGTGGTGCTGACCGGGCAGACGTGGTGTGGTGCTGACCGGGCCGACGTGGTGTGGTGCTGACCGGGCTGACGTGGTGTGGTGCTGACCGGGCCGCCGTGGTGTGGTGCTGACCGGGCCGACGTGGTGTGGTGCTGACCGGGCCGACGTGGTGTGGTGCTGACCGGGCCGACGTGGTGTGGTGCTGACCGGGCCGACGTGGTGTGGTGCTGACCGGGCCGACGTGGTGTGGTGCTGACCGGGTCGACGTGGTGTGGTGCTGAACGGGCCGACCCCCACCCAGGAGATATGGTGCTGACGGGGCCCCCGCAGCCGTGATGCCCTCCCCCCCCCCCCCCCCACCCAGAATTTCAATATTATAAATGTCTCCCAGTGTATACCCTGGATTAGAATAGGTACACCGTATCCCTGCGTGTCGTAAGAGACGACTAAGAGGGTTGGCGTCAGGAAGGGCATCCGGCTATAAAAACATTGCCTCAAAAAGAGAACCATGACAATTACAACTACATATGGGCAGGGTACAGCCCGAAGTGGAGATCGGTTTCTGAGGTTTGGGATATGGATTGTCGGGACAATGACAGGGAGATCAGGAGAAGTGGTGGAAGTATTGGTCAGAAGAAGAGTGGACATATGTTGTGTACAAGAGACGAGATGGAAGGGAAGTGGTGTGATAATGGTGAAGGGTAGGCAGGGACAGAAATACAAGTTTGTGTGGCAAGGGTGCCTGGAGGGCGTGAATGGTGTTGGTGTCCTTTTTTCTGAGGAGTTCGTAGACAGTGTGGTGAGTGTGACTAGAGTGAGTGATAGGTTGATGATGGTGAAAATGATGATTGGAAAAGATCTTGGTGAACGCCATCTCGGGATATGCTCCGCAGGTTGGTCAGGGCGATGAAGAGAAGGACAAGTTCTGGTGTGCGATAGAGAAGCTGATGGAAAACGTGAAAGATGAGGAAGTTGTTGTGCTAGGAGGAGACCTAAATGGACATGTGGGAAGGAGTATGGATGGTTTTGAGGGAGTTCATGGGGGTTACGGATATGGTGTGAGAAATGGAGAAGGTGAAAGGATTTTAGAGTTTGCTGATGGAGCTGATTTGTTGAATTGTAATACTCAGTTCCAGAAAGAGGATAATAAGCTTGTTAGATACACGTCAGGTGGGTCGATGACAACCGTTGACTACTTGATGGTGTGTAGGCGAGATAGGGGGCACCTCCGGGACACAAAGGTGATCCCGGGGGAGGAGGCTGTTTCACAGCACCACTTGGTTGTCTGCGACATAAGGGTGAAAGGTGCGAGGAGAGCTCTGCGGGTGAAGTACCAACCGAGAATGAAGGTGTGGAGGTTGAAAGAGGTGACAGTAAGGGAGGCATTAAAAGAGAGGCTGAGTAGGGTAGAGGATGATGTGGTTGAGCTTGAAAGTGGTTGGATGTCAATGAAAGCTAGTCTGTTGGGAGCCGTTGGTGAGGTATGTGGATGGACAAAAGGACCACCGAGGCACTCGGAAACATGGTGGTGGGATGATGAAGTTGGAAAGAGGATTGACAAGAAGAGGAAGAAGTTCAAGGAGTGGCAGAAGGCGAAGGGTACGGGAGCAGAAACAGCAGAGCATGAAAGTTATAAGGCAGCTAAGAAGGCTGCAGAGAAAGAGGTAGCAAAGGCGCAGGAGGCATGTCGGAAAATGTTCGGAGAACGCTTGGATTCGGAAGAGG